>NW_026605229.1:0-29226 GCF_945859685.1 Eupeodes corollae
CTTTTCTTATTTTTCACAAGATAACGAAAATCGATTTTTACCAATTTTGTTTACTATTTTTATAAAAAAAAAACTGAGCGTTTTTTATAATATATCGCTCATTTGCTGCAATATTGTCATAACTCAAAAATCACTAATTGTGAGTTACTAATGTAGTTAGTTATTGAAATAAAGTAAATTGTTATCTTCATATCTCAACTTATAAAACTCACAACGAGAGGGCGCTTGTGTCGTTATAACATTCTTTAAATTTTTTGTAATAGTCGAATATTCGGTATTGTGGCTCATTCAACAAGAAGGTCAGTTTTATTGCTCTTAACAGTTTTGCTTAATACTGTGTAATTTTGTGACAAAACGTTTTACTAAAAAAAGTTTGAATTAATCCATTTTAACTTCAAAATGTGACTGCATTGGTGAAAAAAAAAGTTTAATAACGGCGTAAAATTTTATCTTATGACGTTGTTACAAATAAAATTAGTTTGTTTTTTCAAGAGTCTATTATGGATTATGTGTTTTTTATAAAATTTTAGCAGAAAAACCTGCTGATGTTTTGATCTTTTCGCTAAAAAAAAATAGAAATGTGTCAGTGTTTTTAATAAAATAAAATTAAGAAAGTAATTTTTTGTGGGTGGTCTTGTAAAGTGTTGAGTTTTATAGGGTGTTATTTTACACTGTTTTCTTCTTTTTTTTTCAAAAGTGAGTAAAACTATTTTGTTAAAAATAAATTTGAAACAAGATCAAAAGCAAGTAGAATCTTACAATAGACTATGGGCCCACCAGCAACCAATACCCCCAATTCATTTGCCAGGTTGTCTCAGCAAAATATCGATACAAATCCAGAAGATTCAGGTAAGCTACTTTTAAATCTATTTTCCTTATTTAATAAATTAAAAAATGAAAAATTCAAAATAGGTTTTTATTTAATTCCTTTCATCGGTGGTCGGTGGAGGTAAGAGTTTTTTTTTGGTTTACTGGAAAATTCCCAGATTTCTTTTGACATTATTTTTGGATAGATGCAATTAATTTAATTTCAGAGAGATTGCAGTAAATTGATCTTTGTTCTTCGTTCTACCTCTAAAAATTTGTATTAGTCTAAATTAAGTTTCATTTAGTTCTTTTTTTATACACCAACTTCAGCAAGACGAGTTTTTACTCACTGCTTAAAAATGTTCTTTAATGTTTTCTAAAGGAGGCTAACAAAATTTAAATAACATAATGTGTATCTTTAACCTTACATTAACAGATTTCAATTGTTAAAGTGGGAGCTTTAGTGTTATCAAATTATTTAAAACTCTGTTGTCCCAGCAAGGTATAGTCTAACTTTTTATTTGGGTAACTTCCTACATATGAAAGCTTTCCAAGATTCCAACATTTTTTTTTTAAATATGCGATATTTAAGAGATAAAAAACAATAGATTAGAATTTTGGTCAATTCCACGCAGAAATGTAAGAAATTGTTTTGTATTTTTTGTATTTTTGTTTCCTTTTTTATTAATAAGAAGAACGCTACAAAAATTCAAGAGAGACGACCTGATATGAAGAATTGTCGGTTTTTTTTCGACTTAGTTTTTTCGGACTCAATTTTCGGGAGTCTATTATTACTATCGCTATCAGTCTGCTTACTCGTATTTTTACGTCTGATTTATTGAATTCGCTAAACAAATTAACGTTAGAACTTAACATATTACATTTATTCTTAGATTTACAAATCTTTAAGCAATTTGCTTAAATGTTTTACTTTTAAAATCATCGCTTACAGAATATACCAAAAAGTAATACTTGTTGTAAGCTGAAATCAATTGGATGAAGGGACTGTTTTTACCATAGTTCGATCTGCTTGATATAGGACGTAAAGGAAATTGTCTTCTAATACTTGAACGGCTATAAATAAAGTTTAATTGTTCCAAAATCGAAGGTGATATGACTGACCCATTGATTCATTTTATAATAAAGCACAGCTGAATTTATTCTCTTTGTTAAGAAAGCGATGGAAGTTTTATGAGCGTGAGCCTATGATTGTACGGTGGAAGTTCGACCCTACTGGTCCATGGGAAAAAACGGAGGCAGAAGCGCATGAATCTCCTTTGTACTCCTTCTATTCTGTTTATATGGGCTGAATAAAAGGGAGCCCATATTATGCAGCCATATATATAAAGAAGTTTAAGAACAAAAGGGTCGCGAAAATCATGTGAAAACCGTTTTATAAATCCAAGTGTCTTATTTGCTTTTTTAATAATATAGTCATAATGATTTGTAAAAGTTAATTTTAAGTCAAGCATAATACCATGGTCAGAGAGAGTAGAGAGTTTAGTCAAACAAGAAGATTCCAATTGATAATTGAAAGTCAAAACATTTTGTTTGCGTGTAAAACACATTGATTTACATTTGTCTATGTTTAGTAAAAGCTTATTTATAGAACACCATTCGCTAAAACTATTTAGATCGTATTGTAGGAGTAAACAGTCGTCAAGTGAGTCAATACGTGTGAAAATTTTAATGTCATCAGCGTAAATTAAAACAGATAAGTGTTTTTTAATACAAGGTAAGTCGTTAACGTACAAAATAAACAGTAAAGGTCCTAAGTGGCTCCCTTGTGGTACGCCAGAGTTATTATAAAAATATGATGGCCGCTCATTCCTAAAAACTACGCTTTATGATCTATTATAGGTATAAGTACGAAGAAAGCCAACTTACAAATTTATCGTTAAAGACTTGGGATTTAAGTTTTGAAGTTAATGTCTTATGGTACAATTTATTAAAGGCCTTACTGAAGTCTGTGAATTCAACTTTTTTCCGTTTTTCTAACGAATCTAAACAAAAAGAACTGAAATGAAAGAGGTTAGTAACTGTTGACTTATTTTGAACAAAGCCATGTTGACTGTCACAAACTATAGTCTTACAATTAAACGATATGACTCTACAAATAATGAACTCAAATAACTTAGGGATGACGGACATTTTTGCAATGGGACGATGATTGTGTATTTCATTTTTACTACCCTTTTTATGTATCGGTGTTATGAACGAAGTCTTCCAAATTTCAGGAAAAATTGAAGATTTGAGCGATTCATTAAAAAGAATATGAAGAGGAAAGGATAAATAGGATGCTCATTTATATAAGAGGCTACACCATCTGGACCAGGGCTATAACAAACGTCAAGTATTTAAGAAAGCTTTGCGAACGATTTCATCTTCAGAGATCCAAAGACTTATTAAATTCAAACGAGGGAAATTTTGTGAGAGGGTCAATGACTTCACTACTTCGAAAGCATCTTTGAAAAAATTTGCAAACATATTTGAAATTTTTCAGTCATGGCTAAGTTCGTTGTTGAAAGACATGCAGTTTGGATAAACGTCAATATTTCTCTTACTATTAACATAACTCCAAAAGTTTTTTGGTTTTTTCTCATGTCGGTTTCAGTATTTAAAATAAAGTCATTATAAAGAATATCTGAATAGTCAACAAACATATTTCATAGCTCATGGTATATTACCAAGTCATTATCAGCTTTTGTTTTATTATATTTTATCCAGGCCTTGTTTCTTTTACTTTTTTTAAGTTTTTTAGGCAAGAATCAAACAATGGAGGAAATTAAGAAATATTGCGTGGTTTTCGCAATGGAGTGATCTCATAAAAAAAGTTAAAGAGAAAACAGTAGAATTTATCTTCCTATCTTAAAGTTCTTCCTAAATTTGTGCCTTTAATTTTTGCAACAAACTGTATTTGGGGATTTAGGTGCAATAATTTTTCTAAAAAAATTAAATTAAAACAAATTAAGGTAAACAAAGAAGTTGGGCACTCACAAATTACACGTTGCAGAATCTCTTTTCACTTGCAAACTTAAGAGGTTCCAAGCTTTCATATCAATAAAAATGAAAAGTTTATTATGTTTTTCAATTAGCTATTAGTTTAACAAAAGTTTCAATTTTGCTGTTTTTGGGACATTTATATTATTGAAATTCGTGTTTAAATCTTAGCAATAGAGCATCCAAATCAAATTCACTTGATAAGTTAATTTATTTAATTTTTTAAGATCTTTTAAGATATCTTGTATTCAAAAGAAAATCAATTTGATACAAACAAAATACACGACTGGGTCGCCTAAACTTGCGAATGTCTTCAAAAAAGTCTGTTTAAAAATATTTACTATATTTTAAGATTTAACAATGTAACTTATTTTTTTTCTAAAATCATTTAAAATTTTGTCTTAAAAATATTTTTGTTAGCACTTATAAATATAAATTTTACATTTTAATTTCGTTTTTTAGTATTGTAAACCAAATTAATATTTTTTTAAAAATCAAACAAAAAATGACATTTTGTATCATCAAAATCATCATCAATTTGATCATCGACAAGAGCTTGCACAGAAAAAGAAGGTTATTGAAATGGGTCCATTAGTTCTTGAGAAACCTTAAAAAAAATTAAGGATTTATGAGGGGTACCCTTCTGGAGCAATACCAAAATATGTTTTTCTTGTAGAAGGGAACCAAATTAATAATACAAAATTAACAGAAAGTATTATGAAAATCACATACTTTTAATTTTACGATTTCATTTCGAGGTTGTTTCTTCTTAAGAACCTGAATATTTGCTCTTTTTCTTCTTAAGAACCTGAATATTTGCTCTTTTTCTTCTTAAGAACATAAATATATGCTCTTTTTCTTAGAAACAAATTTTATGAAAATAATTTAAAGTATGACTAAAGGTTTTTTCAAATTCTAAATTGAGTGGAAACAAAAATTCGAGTTGTTTTTGACAGCAAACCGTTTTTTGGTGAACGTCCTCAATAACTAATAAATCTTTAAATGAAATCTTTACTTATAGAACTTGACTGTGGCTCATATGACATCCTCCCCCCTGGAGCGTCCATTGGTGAAAAGTTAATGAATTAGTGCTGTGTTTTGGGAATAGGATATCCTATTCATATCATGTTCGTGGTCCAGTCTTCACTTAAAAGTAGTACTTTTAGCAACAAAGTTTAAGGAAGTAAACACAAATTTTGTTTTCATATCAATACGATTAGTTTTGAATTAAAGAGAATTCATTCGAAAACAACAAACAAATTATCTCAAAGATAAGGAGCATGACCCCTATTCCTCCTCCCCTGGATCCGCCATTGAACTTCAGACCTACTTTTCTAGATAATTTAAAACAATGCAAGTTTCAATTTTTTGGTTGGTTCAACAGAGTAGAACTTTTCTCTTAATGACTTTCGGACGCATTTTTAAAGAATTGAACAATTTTGTAGCGTTACACGAAAATATCACTGCATAGAGCCGTCGGGTAGTTAGTTTTATTATCATATCTGTATAAAACAATAATTATTTATTTATCGCTCCAACCTAAATTATTTTAGTTGACAACTTTTATTGGTCTAAATTTTATGGTTTTCTAGCCCCCAGAGTTGACTATCTATCATCTAAGAAACATATGCAGCTTACATAATAAAAATTTGTCTATGAGGACAAAACTCTTAAACCTCTCTATCTACAATATTTTGTTTGATGACTAATCTTAAAACAACTGTCTTATTATAATCCTACCCTTAGACACAGACATTACTAATAATATACCTGAGTGTAGTGTCACTTGATCCAATGTACGCGAATTATCAGCTATTACTGGATAGATCAACATCTATCGTATATCGCATGTAGTTGCGTCAAAAGGTGCAACATACAAGCTCATGCTTTCAGCGAGACCTCATGTTTGCGGAGACTGGATACTGGACAGATAGTTATTCGCACTCAGATCACTGCAGTGGAGGATATCCTCAGGGCGGTTATTTTTATGTCCTCCGTGTAGTAAGCATTTATGGTCGAGTCAGCAGAACTTATAACATCGTCGTCGTCAGTCGAGTGGATAACCGCACAGCCTCTTGTCCGACAAACCAAAGATTTCCAGGGGCTTTTCATGTTTTTCTGCAAGCTAGAAATATCAGACAGGCCAACACAATTCGAGCACACCGTAGAGCACGCGTTTGCTTTTGACATGCTTGCGTCGCGTCGGTCGCGTCTTGGTGCAACTCTCTGCATCTATAAGTCCTAGAGCAATGAGAGCTGCGGCTGCACTCTCATATCGGTTGGTTCTTGCTTTTGGTCAGAGTCAGTCTTGGTGATATTGGACGAGACGATATGGTGGAGTGAGAAGATGCAGGATGATTGTGGTTCTGGTTAGGTTACCGCTCAACCTTAACCATTTAATATTCTGCCAGGAACATATTTTCCTCCTCCATCTTTTAATTTGAATTCAATTCGTTCGTTGCAAGTGAGGCGCACTTAATCCACTGCAAATCCAGAATCCAGGCAGACGCGGTCGGCTGGCCGGCCGGCCTATTCAGGAGGAGAAAAAAGAAGCGCTTACTGGCTGAAATAATGTCTTCCAAGTGCCCGAAGGCTTCTGGTAAGGATTCGCTCTGGAATTCGTGGTTAAACCAGTTGCGCTGGCACCTATCCGTCGGTCGCGTCAGTTGATGATGCGAAAGCGAGATAGCTGTGTCATACTTTTGTCTCTGCTCGTTCTTCTTCGCAAAGTACTAAACCTTACTGGTCTTGGGTAATTGTTGTTGTTGTTATTGGGACGCAGAGAACGGATGCGGCTGCAATTGAAATTGAACGATACCACAGGCGGATGCAGCGCAGTGCAACAAACAAAACCATCAGCATCATCAGCAGCAGCAAGCAGACAAGACAGTAACATCAGCTTCAGCAATACAGCAAGTCGGGTTGGCTAACTCTTGATCTTCCCGGATGGCGGATGGTGGGTTTCTATCGAACTTAAGGCCCTACCATTGGTCAAGAGTTGCTCTTGGTTTTATTTTCTTAAACGTCTTTTTGTTGTTATTGTTGTAGTTGTTGTTAACTCTTGACCAACTCAAGAAAAAACAAAAGAAGAAGTGCGGACGAAATTGCATATACTACGAGGGCAAGATACTCTTCATGGAGCATTGTGCACTTGCACTTGGTTGGGCGATGTCAGCCTCGAGGAATTGACGATGTTGCGTGCCGTCGTCATTTAGTCAGTATAGTACGAGTATTTTACTCTTTTATATGGACCTATGGTGGAGGCAGCAGGAACGCAACATTGCACTGGAATTTTTGTGATAAATTGCGGAAGGTTTTTCGTTCATTTTATTTTATTTTATTTTTATTTCTTGAATATTTCAGTTGTCGTTCGCACTAATTGGATGATGGCCGTTGGAACATGTACGTGTGCCTTCCAAACCAATTAAATGTTGTGTGATTTTATTGCAAACAGTTCATAAACACTTTATTATATTGGGTAGAAGAATGTTCTTTACATGGCTTTGCTGAAATAATAGTTAAATTAACTTTATGATAGAAGTATAAAGTTTTCATCATATTTTAGTTCTTTCAACATTAAAGAAAAACTAAAACATGGTTAGCATAGAAATATGGAAGTACTTAATTTAAAAATATATAACTTCAAACAGATTTGAGACTTGATTTTTAAACCAAAATATAACAATCAAATCGTTCTTTTAAGGTCCTATTTGTGAATTTTCAAATGGAGTTTCTTTAATTTTAATGCAAATTTTCATTTATAAATTGAAAAATGTCAAATTTTGTATGTTAATAAAACATGGAGACATTCATTTATTATCCACTAGGCATATAAATGTTATATTAAATGAATTCAATTTAAAGATTCTATTCATGTAGTTTGCTTTTAGATATGGGACTTCAAATTTTGCAGTCACTATTCGTTTGGCATCAAGAAGTTAGTAACCATTTTTTTCTTCAATTCTTCTACAGGAATCAATTGTTTGTGATCCTAGCTTCCACAAAGTAAAATTCAGGAATTTTTGTAAGATTCTATGGTTTGGAGGATTAATTCACGTGCGTCTTTGTTTTCTTCCGTTGCAAAAATATATATATATATTTGTAGCTTGAATCACAATTTAAACAAAAAAAAAAGAAACATAAAACAATTCAGAATTTGCCGTAGCATAATTTATTTCTTGAACTGGAATAAACTATACAGTTCTATTTTGATTTGGAATTAAAAAATTCGTATAATTTTGTCTGGCTGAAACTTTTAGATCAAATCAAATCAATTTTATTTTTATTCATTACTTTTCTCAAACTTTGTAGTCGCTTATAATTATATTATTATAATTTGAGTCAAATACCATTTTTATCAGTTTTTTGTTGGTTTTGTAGGATTTCGTGTTTCGTAAAAAGTTGTCAGTTAAAATTTAAAACTTTAAATTACCAACAATATTTTGAATATGATGAAATATTTTTATTTCAAAATCTATTTTTGCTAACGAGAACTTAGTTCTCATATAAACAAATACAGATTTCATTTTTTAAGAACAATATTTTACGTTAACAACAAAATTAAGCAACTACTAAATAATTTTGAAGTCAATATTATTATTATTCGAGAATCGAATACCAATTTTTACAAATTGTTTGTAATGTTTTTTGTGGATTTCAGTTTTTATGAATAAATTGACAGTTGAATTTTTATAAAAATTTTACTGAATAAATACTTTCTTTTTAGTTTTAAGTCAATTATTTGAATTACGAAAAGATATTTGAGTCAAAAATCAAATTTTAAAAATGTTTTCATAAGGGTTCTATTTTTTTTACCAGATGTCGAAGACGTTATTCTTCGGGGCATAACATTAATATAGAGATAAAATCATCCTTTGGTCGTACAACATTTGAGGTGATATTTTTTGTTTTCAGTTTTTTTTTATTTTAAAATAAAGTTTACTTATTTTTTTTTTTCAAAACTTTACTATTTTGGTATCACATCAAAATATATAATTCGAGTCGTTAGTTTTATTGGTTTGTAAGATAATTTGGGTAAGCCAAAATGTTCACATTTTTCAAATTGCTATGGGAAAAAATCCACCAACTCAATTTTTCTTCAAAGTTCTTTCTGCATCTTTCATAATTATTATCTGCATAACAAAATGTATTTGAATTCAATATTTTTACTGATCCTTGATAAATGAAAGAGCCTCCCCAGCGTACAGACGTACGTACACATACAGACTCTAAAAATCATTTTAATTCTAGGGATCTAGAAAAACGGTCCTAGCGATCAATGTTCAGCTACGTGAAATAACAAACAGAAGGAAGACACACACTTGAAACGTCAAGAAATGTCAAAACTTTCAATTCGACAAATCGAACAGATTACAATAACTTGCTATGGGAAGTTAAAAAACAAAAAATCAAGTTCTAAGAATAGAGAAAACATGCAGACTTTTATTTAACTTCTGACAGGCGTTAAACAAATTCCATCTTTTATGAAAGTTTTCTTCAATGACTTTTTTCTTCAATTCTTTTGCACTTATTTAAAGTCCTTACAATCCGTATGTATGTCTAGATTTGAACTTAATAAATGTAATATTTGATTTGAATTTAACAAGATACATAAAAATTGCATTCTGTTCATGATTTCCATAAGTTAAAATCTCAAAATTGAAACTTTTCTAATATCTTATAGTTTGAAGTATAAATTTAAGTTCGTCTTTATTTTTCGTCTGCTGCAATGGTACATAAAGTTCATTAGGAATGTTAATTTATGTTTTCATTTCTTTAAATTTTACTTCTTTAATAAAGTTTTCAATTTGAGATATCTTCTAACTTCTATATATACGAGTATACAAATGAATTCCTGTTCGTTAGTCCGACTAAAACTCGAGAACGGCTGAACGGATTTATCTTATCTTAGTCTGGAAATGTTCGTGGAGGTTAAGGGATGGTTTAAAAGGCGAGAAAAAAATCAAATAATTTCCGGGAAAACCCTAAGAACAGCCCTTTTCTATTTCCCATACAAACGATTTCTAGAGTCAATTTGAATTTTATTGTTATTCAATAAAGTTCATATTAAATTATAATTTTAATTGTTTAAGCAACTTAGGTGTGTTCCTAACGTCAAAAAGTCAATTTGCAATTTATTACTGCTGCATAAAGTTCAAATTCAATCATATCTTTGGAAAATCTAATGTTGCATTCCCAAAACAAACACAAGCGAACAGCTAACGCGACAAAAAATGTAATAAACTATTAGTAGTACTTATTTCCAATTAATTTGGTCGGCTTAGCAAAGCTTAATTTTAGCTAACTTCTGTTATAACTGTATGCTTGGAGGTAAACACCAAAAAAATAAATAAAAAAACTAATTCGTACATTGTTAGCGATTATCACATCGACATTATTTTCCGTCGAATCCAAAAGATTTGTGGGTTAAGTATGGAAATGACATGTCTGAGGATGTTTTGCATATTGTGCGCCGTAAAACTTTGAACCCTACACTACAAATGACTGAACAAATTTACAATGAGACATTGATCATGATAGAAGATGTGTGTTTATTGATAGCAAATAAAGTATTGTCGTGTTTGGGAATGACAGCACCCAATCGTCATATGAACGATGCATTAAACCACGAGTTGCAAAGGGAACAACAGTACGACATTGAAGCATTGGGCGAAACAGTTCGTACAAATGTTCCACAATTAAATCAACAACAAAGAATTGCGTTCGACACTTTCAAAGAAGCTGTGAACAGTGGATCTGGTGAAATTTATTTCCTTGATGCTCCCGGAGGAACCAGAAAAACGTTCTTAATTTCATTGCTTTTGGCAATTTGCAACATCGCCAAAAATAGCGCAATGGCCAAGATCCTACAGGTTTGCAAATTAATTGTTTGGGATGAATGCGCAATGGCCCATAAGAGGTCACAGTACTTACAAACATTCCAATTAACAACTAACATGCAAGTATTTTTGCAACATGATGAAACTGCATCGACCGGATTCATCACATTACTCACAGATTTCTGTCACATCACAGATTCAAAAGAAAAGCTTATTCAGCGTGTTTTCCCAGATAAAGCGCAAAAGTTCAATAACCATAATTGGCTGGGTGAACGAGCAATATTGCCAGCGAAAAATAAAGATGTCGAGAATCTCAAAGCGACCATTCAGAATTTTCTTCCAGGACAGTGGGTTTCCTTCAAATCAGTCGACACCGTTGTGAACCAAGCTAACGTAGTCAACTATTACACGGAGTTTTTAAATTCACTGGAATTGCATGGATTGCAACCTCACAATTTGCAGTAATCAACCTCGACTATGCAATGGAACAAGAGTGGCTGTGAAAAAGCTGATGAATAACGTCATTGAGGCAACAATAATATAAAGGGAAAATGCCAAGGAGAGGATGTCTTCATCCCGCGATCATAACAGTGTGTGTCTGTTAATTAAATAATTAAACCTTATAAATAGCCAGTATTTCAGGAAAACTCTGTTTTTTTTTTTAAAGTAAGCAACATGATGTTTCGAAAATAAAAATAAAACTTTATGCTTCATTAAAAAAATGCTTTTTTTATTTAATGCGTTTTCTTTGCTTTGCAATTAATTTATACAAAAGTTTAGGTCTTTTATTAATCGATTGAGGTAGTACAAAGTCTGCCGGGTCAGCTAGTATCTTAATATAATTTCTGAGTTAAATTGAATAAAGCATAGCTTCATTTTAATTTCGAATTATTAAACAATAGGTTTAATTTTTAAGGCGGTAATGAAAAGGAGACATTTTTCACAGATTACATAAATTAATATTAATGTCAAGTTTCTGAGTTCTTTTATTATTATATTTTCAATTATTTTCTCTTATTATAATATTTAAGTCATCATTAAGTGGTGGTTTTGGTTCAGCAATAAAAAGGAACTCTTATTAACGCTAAAGCAAGAGAACATATGTATGTCAATCACGTTTTCTTATCAATAACGTGTGGCTTAAATGATAGCGCTTTATTTCTAAAAATTTTGCTCAAATTTACATACAAAATTATTTCTGTTGCTTTTTATGTGTTTTCCCAAGAAATGGTTTTTAATGGACACCTTTTTAAAATGTAATTTTTCAAATGCAATGTAAAATGAAGTTTGATGTAATACAAATTAAAGTTCTTAAAGATAAAAGAAAAATTGGACCTATTATGTGTTTTCAAAAAACTTCAAAGTTACATACATAAATCAATTGATCCAAATATTCTGAAAATAATTTTAATGAATTACATTTTTGTTTGTAGTTTTGCTTATCAATAACATATTCAATTCAAAATCACGAAAAAGGTTTGCTTTTTTAGATCGTGATTGTTTGAAGTTCTATTTTTCCTGTCTTGCATAAATCTGAAAGAAACTCCAAATCGGATTGTAAAAGAAAAGGCAAAAGGGTTTGAAAACAATTTTTGATTTAACCTTCCTGTACGACATGAAGTCTGAATGTTTTTAATTTTACTTCAACGCGACTAATAATTTGTGAACGAAATTCAATTTTCTATTAATTTTGTGTTTTTATGATCACTGACTTTTTACAGAGTTTTTTCTTGAAATAATTGATAAACCTGGCATGGGATCCATTTGCACCCAATAATATTATATCTAATATGTTATGCTCAAGAAACATAAGTGACATCTACCAATTTTTTAAGGTAGTCTCTCGGGGACTGTTCTCAAAGACCTCTCCCTATAAGGTGAAGGACATCCAAAGGCTGTGAGCGGACATTCATCGTTTCTGAATAAATTTTTGTTTTTGCGTGGTGGGTTGAAAAACTACGACTTGTGCAGGAATAAATAGAAACCATTTTATCGAAAACATCGTCCCCACCTTTAGTTTTGTTGTATTCCAGTGCCATCCATCACAGGCTTATTTTCAGAACCAGTAGTGTCTTTCTCAACTCATGTTGTGTCGATACTCAAATAACTTGTTTGTTTCACCTTTGAACATAAGTCACCAATGCCATTCTTTCAAAAAGTATAATGATAGATGATTGGAATGACCGATACTGCTTTCTGCTATTGGATTTTAACGGGATCGTTTTGGTCAACAAAACATTCCTTAACTCCAAAATATCTTGGCAAACATCTTTGGTTTATGCGCTTTTTTCCCTAGATGGTGATTTTTTTTATCGAGCAACTTTAAAGCCGAGTCCACGGATGTGAAGAAGTTATCAACTGTAAGATTGCGCCCGGTATTAAAATATGATGGCATCAACGACATCACCACATCATATCCACAACCAAGACCTGTACCTATATGAGAGTTGTACTATTAGATACTAACCACTAGTTTTACCAAATGTATAAAGTTTAAGATCTTAGCACTTAATTTATAACTCACTTCTTGTGCTTATTTACTTCCCATAGGAAGTTATTGTAATGGGTCCGATTTGTCAAATTGAAAATTTTGACATTTCTCGACGTTTCAAGGTCCCTAGAGTCGAAATAAAAGATTTTTAGAAAGATGTCTGTGCGTGCGTGTGTACGTACGTTCGTACGTTCTCGACGTTTTTTTGTCCAAAGCTCAAGAAACAGAAGAGATATCTACTTCAAATAAATTTTGTTATACAGGTAATAATGCAGAAAGATGCAGAAAGGGCTCTTAAGAAAATCGCGTGGGTGGTTTTTTAACCATAGCAGTTTTTAAAAAAGGTGCACATTTTGGTAAATATCTTACTAACCAAAACCGCTAAAGGCTTAAATTAAATTTATATAAATATTTTATATTGTACTGTGATACCAAAAAAATAGATTTTTTGAAAAAAAATACAATTAACGTTTTTTTTTAAATCAAAAAAACTGAAAAAAATGTATCACCTCTAAAATTTTGCGAATTCAAAACAATTTTATCTCCAAAGCAATTTTGTGCAACGAAAAATAAAGTTTTTAGCATCTAGTAATATTTTGAGAAATATCTAATTGACAGTTTTTTTAATAACAAAAAAAATAGAAAACTTAAAAGATAATTTAACAAAAGTTGATAAAAATTGATTTTGGACTGAAATAACCTTTTAACAATTTGAGATATTTGCTTTACACTACTTTAATGTTTTAAAAAATATTGTTGTTAGCAATCAATTAAATTTTGAGAAAAATATATTGGACAGTTTTTGGTACAAAAAATAAAAAAACTATTACTAAAACTTGGTAAAAATTTACTTTTGACTAAAATAGCTTTTCAAAAATTAAAAATATTGTCTTCAAACTTTTTTTTTATTTCACAGAAAATATTGTTTTCGGTATTCAGTAGTTTTTCCAGAAAAATCCAACATTCTGTTATTTCATAAAATAATAAAATCTAAAAAAATAGTACGCAAATTTGGTAAAAATTGATGTTCGGTTCTTGATATCTCTTTTAAATAAATATCAATATCCAACTTTACAACAATTTAAGAAATGCCACTTAATATGGTAAAAATTTGTTTTCGACTAAAAATCTATTTAACAAAATCAAACTTAACTATTTCTTTTGTAAAAATATTGTTTGTAATTTAAAAATTTTGAAGATTAATGCAACTAACAACTTTTTTAACCCAACCCTACAAACTTTGAAGCAAGACAAATAGACAGATGGGATGATAAGTTATAAGTGTGGGTTGCATCCCAGCTTCTGTTTTGTTTTTAGTTTTACTACTGTGGGAATAATATTCAGTGAACGAAATTCAATTGTCTATTCATTTTGTGTGTTTTTAAAATCACAGACCGTTAACAGATTTCTTTCTGAAAATAATTCATAAACTTGGAATGGGAGCGAGTGCGTAAAGTTAGTCTCCCTTTCTTGAAGTTTTTATTTGTGAAAGTTGTTCCCGTTTTTTTACGCATTATTCTAAAGTTTTTTTTTAAGATAAAAATGGATGACAGATTTCGACCTAGTCACCCTTTTGGAAATTGTTCCAAGTTGTTCTAATTGTTCTGATTTCTGAACATTGTTCCAACTTTTTGGACCTTCATAATCAAAATTTTAAGAGTGGGGTTAATTTTAACAATATTGTAGAATATCTAATATCTTTTATTAGTCTTTAGCAAAGGTGATATCTTCTTTTTCCCAAGCTTGCGTTGGCGGACTGTTTGCACGCAAAGACTTCTTCCAATAAGGCCAAGACCATCTAAAGTAGTTTTCCATATTTTGTTTTGTATTGCAGGCTGTTAAAGGTCCTCCACCAAATCGATGAGCTTATCGTTTCTGAACAAATGTTTGGTTTTCCTTGGTGGCTCGGAAAGTCAAAAAATTATGACAGCCGCTAGTGCTGCTACGTCTAGAATGTTGTGAAATACACCCATCGGCCAGCGTTTTGTTTGGCATGTGCAGAAATAAATTAAAACCTTTGGTTTCGTTGTAGTCCAAGGCTTATTTTGAGAGACGGAAGTGAATTTCTCACACTAATGTTGCGTTGATAACAAAACAACTTTTTGTTTGGCTTTTAAACATAAGTCACCAAAGCCATTATTTCAGAAAACCCTAAAATAGGTGGAGTGAGTGAGTGGACTGGCCGATCATGCTTCTTGTTATTGAATTTTACGGGATCGTTTTGGTTAACGATTCCTTTACTACAAAGGCTCGTAGCACTTATCTTTTGTAATTTGCAGTTTTTTTTCCCAAGATGGTGAATTTTGTATCGAACAACTTCAAGGCCAAATTAACGGATGCGAAAAGTTATAGATTGTAAGGTTGCATATGGCATCATCACTGCCAATCACAATTGTCAGTTGAAATTGAACAACAAATTAAAAAAATTGGACCTTTGTGTGAAGTTGAAATCAGCACTGGAAACAAACGCCAAAACTTATTTTTCACAAACATGAGGCATATCTTGAAAGCCTGATGTAAAAAAAAATCTGTAATGGTAGAATTAAGGACAACTGTACCCTTTAATTAAAAAAAGCCCTAACTTTGCATACCAGTGATGTTAAAGTACTTGCCAAATATATATACCTACTATGTTGTTAATAGTTCTTTTATTATTGTTTTCTTCTGACTTCTTTAATTCTTGTTTACTTATAAATAAATCAATATTAAACTTAAGGCTGCAAAACCAACAAGACTTTATTCACTTGAACAACCTGTTACAAATTTATTTTCCAGCTAGTTCTGCACTCGAGAGGAATGTTTCAACTTTTTTCTTTTATTTTCGAAAAAACACGATAACTACTAATTAAAAGTAAAGAAAACTGTTATTATCCAAACTCAAGACTATATGACAAAGAATTCTCAAGAAATTCTGAGAATGCATCGTGGAGTCTGCATCGGACTGGAGCTCTATATTTAAACGTTATGTGGGTGTGATTTAAAGAAATGGCAACATACTGCGAAATATTAGAAGAGGCTAAAACAAAAACAAGAAAAAGACGCGGGGTCAGATCGAAACCATAAATACATTTATAATTGCCATTTAGAGCCTGATAGAGAACAGATAGCGCCGCGTCACGGTCGCGTCGCGTCGCTGGCCGCCACTACCGCAGACAAACATTATCCTGGTAAGATATAGGGAAACGTTTCTTCTGATATTTCATTCCACTTGCTCAGTTTTTGGCTTTCGACCTTTTCGGTGATCACTTATTTAATTAGAGGCTACGGTCAAAGTTTCTTTTTGTTGGCCTCTTTCATATTTATGTTTTTTTCTTTTTGTTTTTTTTTTTTTTGTTGGTCTGATTTTTGTTTTGGGGTTTTATAAAATGATTATAAGGTTTGTCTGGGTCTTGAAGGCGGACAATTCTCTCTGTAAAATAAACGATCTGTTTTGAAAACTTTTCTGAGTAATGATCAAATGAAACTTATCGTTGCAAACCTTTTAAACCAAATGACACAACTTGATTTTCTCTCTTTTTTTAAACTTATTATTGTGACTAATTAAATATTAAATAAGGACTGAGAAACAAAAATAAATAATTATGTATTTTTACTCTTCATAAATTGTGTTAAGTACCGTCAAGGTCTGAGCAAAGTACATGCTTGACAAATTCATCCGCAATTCGTTGGATTGCCATACAAACATACATTTTTTTGCAGGTTTGCAGGTTTGACTTGATGATGGATGGTGGTTAGGTGCACATAATGTTATGATTCCTTCTTTTGGTATACTGTTCCTCGTTATTTCTTGGAAGCTTGCGGGCATCCTTTAAAGAGAGTGCTAATTGCAAAACTGGATTTAATAAGACTACATTTTATAATTTTTAATTAGAAGGCGCATAAACATTGTCAAGTGGATAAATGCAATCTACTAAATACTATACTATCATCTGAATATGAAACAAAATAACACTTTACTCGTACCAAGTGAAACTAATCTTAAGCACGCATTGAAGCTTGGGCTCTGACGTTGATGCTGATGTGTCAGCTCTCGAGGTTGATAGAGTACAAAAGTATAGAGGATTTTTTCTAATTATATTGTACGAATAAAAGTTATGATGGTAAGTTGATAAGTGGACATGATATTTAGTTTTTTTTTAATCTACGAAGAAAATTGTGGACTAATTGACATTCTTAATGCGATAAATATATAATTTAGGAATAAATAAGACATAAATAAAATATTGTTCCAGTGAATTGAATTAAAAAAACTAAAAATGTATTTTAATTTAAATTGTGAAAGAAGTGGAATAGATCATCGATTCTGAAAGTTTAAACATACATAAAAAGTAGAAAGTACTAATTTCGCAAGCATGTTTTAGTAGTATATTTCCAAGATATTTATTTTGGCCTACTTTTCCTAATTATTTTGTTAACAATTCTGAAAAAACGAAAAGCACCTCCATAAATCGCATAACATAGTCTTACACCCAAAACTTCAACTAACATAATAACGTACACAGAAAAACCTGCGATTAGGTTTCTGAGGTTGTGAAAATTGGATATTTATCAAAAAACAGGCCTATTTCTTGTAAGCGACTTACATAACTTATGGTTTCAGCTACATTCTTATACGTTATGACATCAAGCAAAAGTTAATCGAATATAGCACTACACAAATCTTAAAATTAGCCTAAAGTTTGTACCTCAACTCTTTTGTTTCCAATGTTTCAATTTTATTCTTCAATTAGTTTGCATCATATTTTGAAACTATTTATCTACTAAATACTTAATTTTGATAGTTAGAATGATATGAAGAACTTTCTCGAAGCTGATACAATGACTGCGCATTATAAAACTGTATTGACAGTGACTGAGAGCCTTCATACATTTAACTATGCTTTACACAATATACATGTGTCTGAACTTGACTCTCAAATATTACTACGACAACTTGAGAACACTTTTCGGGTTCTAAAAAACAACAAATCTCCTATGCAAATGACTTTATATTTATTTCAGATTATCGTTTTTCACTTCAACATAAAATAGATCGATTACAATCGTACTACAACACTTGGGATCTTTATATTAACATATTGAAAACGAAACCATGACCTTTGATAATCAACAGACAGGAAGACTACGGGAAGAAATTTGGTGACTGCATAATGAACGGATAAATATAGTAACCGAATTCAAATATTTCGCAAAGGAATAAATCACTAAAGCTAAATTGACAACTAACTTGAAGTGGTCGAAATTTTTCGCAAATCGAAATATTGATCTTGCCTCGAAATAAAAAATTATTAACGATACAGTAAAAACATTTATATGTTATGGAGTGCAGGGGTTTGAGGTCAGTCACAATGACGAGTTGTAAGCTGTTCAAAGATATTTCCTTAAGCCTCTATTTCATTTACGGAACTCTATTCTAACCTATGATAGCCATACATGTAGAAATCTGGTTTACCTCCATTACAATTTGTCTGAAAAATCTTACAGATTATTCAATAAAATTGATGAAAAGAAATAAAAATAGTCTTCATAGGACAATCGCTTTAAGATCATTGAGAACCAATGATTCTCCTTTCAAGGAATGGAACCAGCTTCCCTTATCGCGTGAAATCACACTATTTTTATCGGAGTGTAACGTCTGCGATTGAAAGGACATATTTTCACGAGGACTAAATATATGACCAGCATTTTAGTAAAGCATCATCAACAGCCTCTATACCGTTTTATAAAATCCTATACCATCAATTGCCTAATTGAGAAAGTTATTTCAATAGTAACTAGCAAGCAAGTGTCTAGTAATAAAATCTGAATTTTATACCGCACAGAGTAGATCTTCAGCAAAACTGTAATCCATTATGCAACAGAAGAGAGCTTGAAAATATCTTTACTTTTTGTTTTGATGACATTCGTCAAATCTTTTGTTTATTACTCAGTTGTTTATCATGGCAAGTTACACGAATAAACAGCACGTTCAAATGGTAAAACTTTATTATCAAAATGAGTTTTGTTTTACGATAGACGTGGTGGCCCTTCACAGTCGACTTTTCAACGTTTGGTGGCCAAATTTAAGACGACTG
Organism: Eupeodes corollae; assembly: GCF_945859685.1. Classification (NCBI taxonomy): domain Eukaryota; kingdom Metazoa; phylum Arthropoda; class Insecta; order Diptera; family Syrphidae; genus Eupeodes; species Eupeodes corollae. The sequence goes on from NW_026605229.1 coordinate 19,212, forward strand.
GTTCAGTAAACAATCAGCCAATACCCGTACGTTCAAGGAACCCAAGATTGTCCGAAAAGATCCGTGAAAGTAGACAGTAGAACCCGAGAACAACTCGGGCCTTCGCAGACTTGAATTGGTGAATTTCGCATTGGATCTTGGGCCTACACCCGTACAAGATCCAACTGACCTAGGAGCTCAAAGTTCATGATCATTAGGTCCGGCAGCGTAATTGGTCCGTACGTTAGTAAGACGATCACTGCCAAACCGCGAGCACTGCATAACGATGACAGCAAACGCCCCGATTGACATTTTACATGAACGATTTGTGGGTAAGGTTATCTCTCGCAAGAGTGATGTGATTTGGAAACCAAAGTCATGCAATTTGACCCCGCTAGAATTTTTCTTGAAGTCGCAGATCTATGCAAATAAACCACAATCGATCCCCTAAAGGTAAACATAAAACAGGCCATCGCTCAGATTTAGCCGGATCTATGCGGAAGGGTCGTTGAAAATTGGACCGCTTGGATCCATGCCACCGTAAAAAGCAGAGGCTTTCATTTGAAGAATGTTGTATTTCACACATAAAAGCGTACATGCGCCTTTCAAATAAAAAAATTATTTTGTTAGTACCTCACACAGAGCTTCTTTTATTCCATTTCAATAATAACTAGCCCTTATTGAAAGACCCTTTACTTCCACGAAAGTTTTCTGAAGTTGTATATGTAGACTCTACGATATATTAAATTATTCTCGGGGTTGGTTAATTGTATTCAGTTTTTGCAATCTTGGCCTGACCTATCGCAATAGCTTCTGCGTTATCAGACCTTATTCAATAATTTTAAATTGATAGCCTTTATGATTTTGTGTTCAATTCTCTTCACTTCTTATACCTACTTCATTCAGGAAAGAGTTAAAAAAGCTACAGTAGCTCTTTTCCTTTGCAAGAAAGGCATAGGTAGTAAATGAGGTTTTCAACCTCGCATTACCTATTGGCTATTCACACCGATCATCCGAGGAATACTTATGTATGGAGTTGCAATATGGTGGAGTGCTACGACAAAGTCAGCAAAGTCCAACGCACTGCATGTCTCTGCATAAGCGGGGCATTAAGAACCACACCCTCAGCAGCGTTGGACACTCTCCTCCATCTGACACCCTTCGTCATATTCAGCAAACAAATGGCATCGAGTACAGCTATAAGGCTCAACACCTAATCTCAATTGACCAACAACAATGTGGGGCACTCCATCATATTGAAATTCTTTGGTTCTATACCAAAATACATAGATTACACTATTCCTAAACCACTATTTGGAAAAACTTTCCAGGTATCCATTCCATCCAGAGATGAATGGGAAGACAAAAATCTCCTGGATGACAAATGCATCCATTTTTATACAGATGGATCCAAAACAAATGAGGGAGTTGGTAGTGGTGTGTACTCAGAATAGCTTTATCTAAGCATCTCATTCCGCCTAGCGATCAAAGAGTTTCTTTCCTGACTAAGAGAAAACGTGATATCAGCTCCTGATATACGCATCTTTCCTGACAGTCAGGCTGTTATCAAATCCCTTGACGGTGTCTCAACCAAATCTCAAACGGCCCTCGATTGTCGATCGCCTCTTATGAAGATAACGCAGCAATCACACATTCACCTCTGTAGGCTGCCGGGCCACAGAGACATCACAGGATATTGTAGAGCCGATGAACTCGCTAAAAATGGAACCGTCATACCTATTTCACCTGAAAGGGAGAAGATAGGTATACCGATAAGTTCATGTAAATTTCTGCTAAAAGAAACAGCTTTTGCGAAAGCAAACTCTAGGTGGCACAATGTACCAACATGCGCAGCCACAAAACTCATATGGCCTTCACTGGACCTAAGGTGCTCTAAAGAATTGTTATCTCAAAGCAGACTTCATATTAGCTCCCTAATGGGTGTCCTTACGGGACTCTGTCTTATAAGCAGACACGCAATACGAATTGGTGCAGCCGCAAATGCCTTCTGCAGGAGCTGTATGGACGAGGAAGAAGAGAAAACAATCTCTCACCTCCTCTGCACTTGCCCTGCTTTTTTACTAAGACGCAAACTTCATCTGGGAAAATACTCTTTTGATAATCCCAGTGAACTTGCTAAAAAGTATATCAAATATCTCCTTCGCTTTATAAAAAGCTCAAAATGGTTCGACTAGTGGGAAGTAACTCTCTAGATTCATGTGGTTTCACAATGGGGCCTTCTTTTGGCCTAAGTGTGTGGATTATGAATTCGCAGCCACGTTAACCAAACCTAACCTATTCTTACTTCTTCAAATATGGAATATTAAACAAGTCAAAATTGAACTTGGGAGAAATAGAATTGTACGATAATTTATACTAACTCTTAAAAAGTCCTTCTTCTCAACATTTCTACACCACACATTTTTTTATTTGTAATTCAAGAATCCATTTAGCATTTTCTTTCAACAAAACAAAAACACAATTAAATTTGATACTCAATCAAAACGCATCCAATTCCAATCACAAATGAAAATAATTATTTATTATTGATTAAAAATCCTGTAGCCTTGTAATACATTTTGTTTTGAAACCAAATGGAAGAAACAATCCAAAGAAATTCGAAAATGCAATTGGAGCACCACAACACTGCCACCGCCGCCGCCGTATCATCATACGGATATCGTTGCCATGGAACACAGGAAATGTAATTTGTCATGGTTAAATAAAACGTCAGTAATTTTAATTTCCTTTCATGGATCATATTGCAGAAGTTGATTGGATGAATGAGCATTTAAATTTATAAGCAAAATGCGTTCATTTATGGTATAGGGATACTTCAGTTCAGTTCAACAGGGAGTGAAAGAGTCCAGCTATAGCTTAACTAGTTTAACTTTCAGCCCAAGTCAAGCAGTAAATGAAGTCGGTGCAGTTTTTCCGGCGGGCATTTGGCAGCGACGAAAATTGTCCCCGTTGATGGCGTAATTATTCAAAAGCATTGAGATAGTTGTTGTTTAAAATTCCTTAAGGACCTTTTTTCTTTGGTAGGTTAAAGGAGTAACGTATGTCTATCAGTAAAGTCTAGAGCTCTGGCAATGCATTTTAGAAAAACAAAGTTTCTCCTTTTTTGTTTCTGTCGATGCAAGATTAATCCCTCCGATAAATAGCTTGCAACCGATAAATTGGATCATCTGCTTCTTCGTCGTCGGGCAGGGCTTCTCTATACAAGCAAGTTCGTTGATGCGATACGATGGCGCGAAATAAAAGTCTGCAATACGCAGCCGTATATGTGTCTGTACATACATTGTTGGGTTTAAGCCAGAGAGTGAAAAATGCGCATATCGTTTAAATGAATCCATGCACTGCCCCTGCCCATCAGAGAAAGAGATTCAGTGATCTGCCACAAAGATAAACTCGTATATGCCGCGCAGATCCAAAGGCCATTATGCAGATCGCTATTCTGATGCGCACTGCGTTGCGCAGAACAACGTAGCGAGCGCAGCAAAAAGGGTACCACGCATCATAATATTCATATTCATATGTGCTCCCCATAAGTTCGCGGACGCGCAATTCACCCCGAGGCGAGGCAACAATGTTCCTGTATCCTTACCGGAGCGATGCCATGGTCTGGTCATGTGGTTTTCAAATAATAAGAGGAGGCAAACTGCAGCCAGGACCTTTGTATATGCAAAGTGTGGTGTCTTGTCGCTATATAGATATAGTGAATTATCGAATACGCTTAACGCGCAGCCTATACGAGAAGCGCACTACCAATTTTTGCTGGCGGAGTAAAAAAAACACTTGACAGCAGCATGTGTCCGACGAGCGACGGACGGACGGCAGGTTTTTGTTTAAGATATTTTTTTTTTTGATTCTTGGTCTTGTGTTTTAAAGGGTAGTAATTAAAATTTACTTTAGAGCCCCAAAGTCATAAATTATGATATCATAACATATTTATCAAAAATATTATGCACATCACATAACACATCTTTCAAGAGCGAAAGAAAGATTTTGTGATATATTGAAGTACAACATATTTTTTCCAGTATAGATAAGCATCTTTTGTAGACGAATTTTGTGTTTTTAAAAATAAAAAGATAGATGGTTTAGGTAAGTGTGTTAAAAAATATTAACCTAATAATAGATTGAGGCCATTTTTATTGAAATTTTATTAAAAACCTAAGTAAAGACTCCGTGCTCAAAGGATTTGATTTAGGAGAGTTGTCAAAGAAGTTGAAGTAGACCTTTAAATTTATCAATGCCTAGACGCGTCATCAAGGCAGGCAGTTTCTGAAAGCTTTCTGTAAAGTTACCTAGACGCCAATTTTATTGTACTCAAATTTAATCCGTTTTGTAAAAATCGAAGCTTGGAGAATTCGATGACATACAATGCTTGCAAGCGAAAAGTTTGTAAGATCCTTTTTAAAGTATAGACCATTGATGATAACCATGATTTCTTCTTCATTTAGAAATATAAAGTTTCGAAAATTCCGCCTTATTAACCGATTTTTGTTGGATGCATTGATGGTTCATACAACACTTGTGGGTTGTTCCACTTGCTGTGGATGCTCCACTAACATTTTTTCTGTACATCCTCAAATAACTGTTGATTTAAATGTGACTAAATTTTTAGATTCTAATAAGCGAACTTAAAGCTTATAGAGAATGACATATAATTTATGCCCCGATTCACCAAGTTCAAATCCAACTGAAAAACTAATCTATGTCGAATTCACAATACCGGGTCTTTATCGTTACACACGGAAAATTAAAAAAAAAATGGAATCAAATAAATTAATAACAGTGTGTTTAACTGTCATGCAAAAGGTCTTGGGTTTGATCCTAGCCTATGTTTTTTTCCGGGTACTGCACCTTGCGAGGAATTGACAAATTCTGCAAGAGTAATTCTTGTCATAAAAAGTGCTTTCTCAAATTTGTGGTTCGGATTCGGCTTAAAACTGTAGATCCCTTCTATTCTTGACAACAGTACTCGCACACAGGAATGGTTGAGAGTTGTCAGTCACTAGATCCTAGTTCTTAAGCGGACTGTTGCGCCACCCAATTAATTTATTTATTTATTTAAATTTTGAATCAAATAAAACATAAATAATTATACATTTAAATTTAACGAGATGTCACTAAACTAAAGAGAAATCAATTTTAAATAGATGAAGATAAGAAAAATTCTAAAAATCATAATTGATTTCTTTTTAACAGTCTGGAGTTTACAGGTTTAGGAGGAAATAAGAACTACATGCCATTTTTTTTATGTTTGCATTTGCATATTTCGGTGTTAAACAGCCTTAACTTATTTGTAGTGGCTAAGTTTTATTAAATATTAACATTTCTATGTTTAAGAAGAATTTGTTAATAAGTTCTAACCAAGTTAAACAAAGGCCTTCTTTGAAAGGCGTTCAAATTGAATAGTCATTCATTCTCAACTATGTCAGTGAGCTGAAATAATACCCGTGTTTTGTTGGAAAATCTATCCATAGTATAGTAGGATTTTACACCGATAACAAAAACAATATCCATAATATGAATAACAGCGATACAAGTTAGAGCAGAATCTTACTTATGGATGGGTTTTTGTTTTGACATTTATACCTGCCTCGAATGGATCTTATGTGATTTCGTTCTCAAATGTTGTTACGGTTGATATCGATTTGTATCTCAATGGCTGTGTTCGTTAAGTAGTTGTGCATTTGGATTTTGGAATCATTTGTTTTCCATTGGGGAAAAAAATCAATCTGTTACTGTTGATATTATTTAGTTTTGTTAATGAAAATGGACTAACTGGTCTTTTTTGCAAGAGGAAACAATAGAAAAGATAATTAACTTTTGCTATATTTCCACCAAAAAAATAGACAAATACCTGTTCTTAGACCTACCGAATGTATATATATATAAAATTTCATTGAAATTGGTTAAGCCGTTTCGGAGGAGTATGGCAGCTAACACTCAAAAGGGAGAATTTTATATATATGAAAATTGAAAATAAATTTAAAAAGAAAGTAATTAATTAAAAGTTATTAATATTGGTTAGTGGCATAAACCTCTCCCAAGACTCCCAATATGTCTCGATGTTCGGCTTCGTTGCACCAATTTGTTCTTGTTTAGATCATTACTTCATCTTTTATTGGGTCGTTCTGTTGGTCTCTTATTCTCTGGTCTCCATTTCGCTGTCATTTTTGTTCATCTTTGGTCTTGAAGTCTAGATACTCGTACATGATCTACTCTATTTCAGCCTACTGGTTCTATTATTTATTATCTTTATTTCGTACCCTTGACTAGGTCGTATGTTTAGAATTTTATTTTCCATTTTGGTCTGAAATATCTTTAGCTGGTCAAGATTATTTGCAGTCAAGCTCATTGTTTGTAGTATGTAAGTAAGGCCCGTGGCATGATGGTTAGTGACGAAGGTTGAGCTTCAGCTCATCCTCAAATCAATAAAAAGTCAGCAGGGGTCGATGGTATATCCAACGTTGTACTAAGACATTTACCGATGGAAGCAATTGACATTTACACCACAATCTTCAACAATGCACTGAATAATGCATATTATCCAATGCATTGTATAACCGCTGTGGTTCATCCTCTCCCGAAAAACATCAGCAAAGTTTTCGAAAAAATCATTAATAGGGCTCTGACTAAGTGGGCTGCGGACAACAAAATAATTCCGGATAAACAGTTCGGGTTCAAGGCGGGTCATGACACAATTCATGCTGCGTCTAAACTCTTTTCTGATATCCAATGGAATAAATCAAAACAACAATGCACAGGTGCTGTTCTGGTTGATTTGGAAAAGGCCTTTGACTCCGTATGGATAGAGGGTCTTTACCTAAAACTGAGCAGGCTTGGCATTAGCAAGCCATTGTTGTATATACTTTATGATATGCTTAACGTGAGAAAGTTTGTTGTCAAAAGTGGCAATGTTACTTCTACCACAACATTCTAAATTAAAAATGGTCTTCAACAGGGAGCGGTGAATTCGCCGATTCTATTCAGCATTTACACCAGCGATCTGATAGGTAGTCTTACAAAGGCAATTGCGTACGCCGACGATCTAATTGCGTACAGAACGGCCCGAAAGGTTGAGGTTATTAGAATTCTCTTGCAGCGTGATTTCGACAAGATTCAGCGATATTGCGATGACTGGAAACTGAAAATAAATGTCCAGAAGTCAGAGACAATTCTGTTCCGGACTCCGTTGGCAAGTCAACGGACAAACATATAAATGCTGCTCTCGCTCTGACGAAACGGCTTTTTTTTAGCAGTCGGCTTGACCCCAGAGTGAAGGTAATTTGCTACATAGCCCTCATACGGCCAATGATCGTTTATGGTTGTCCTGTGTGGTTCAGGGGCAACGCTTTCCCAGATGGAGAAGTTTCGGGTGTTTGAGCGGCAGTGTTTACGACGCTGTACCGGCTTATATCGAACAGCCGAATCTTCTTATGTGCATTACTATTCCAACGAGGTCCTATACAACTGGGCTCGAATCAACAGAATTGAGAATTTCTTGATAAAACTCGTTTGAGGTCACATTGCAAAAGCTATGTCTTCGACCAACAATTTAATTTTCGGGGCGTTCTATCCGAACGACGAGTATTTTGAGAGTGCACGCTTGAGCGGCTTCATTGCAGCAGAGCATTCCTCTCTTTAGATAGATGCCGTCTGATACAGGATAGATTGGCAGTTCCGTTAATCTACCACGTCAGTCGAAGAACCGTGGATAGGCGACTCCTGTACAATCGGGACGTTATGGCACAAGACGGAGCAGAGCTCCTTCGGTTCAGTAGGAATGTGTCCGAACGGGACCGAACTGATAGGGTGAAGCAGGAGAACCAGTTTTGGTGGCTTCAATCGGCACTTGATAGTGGGTAGTCGGGATGGGGTTTTAAACCTTGGCCGGCTTACATACTTGTTTGATTTAGTTTATGTTTTAAGTAAAATAGGCATGGTGGCACGAAAAAAAAAAAAAACATTAAAAAAACATAAAAATAAAATATATAAATAAATAAATAAATAAAAAAAAAGACAACAAAATATGAAAACCAAAAATGTTAGATAGTTAGATTTGCTGCTGTTGTTGTTCTAGTTTTAAGTAGTTTATAGGTAGAATAGGTAGTTTAAGTTAGCTTTAAGTTTTATATTAAGGACCTTATTTTAAGTAGTTTTTAAGTAAAAATAAAAAAAGGATCTTGATATTAGTTTTTTTTCAAAATTTTCTAATAAATACAAAATAAATAAAATTCAAATTAAAGTAAAATAGATCTAGTAAATAGATTAGTATTAGGTTTTATTGTTTAACTTAGAGTGTCCGTATGGGACCATTAAGATAGTTGTAAGTTATGGATAATTAGGCTAGTTTTATGAATTTTTGTCTAGCTTTAAGATAGGTTTAAGAATTAATTAATAAAAATGAATTAAAAAAAAAACGTACGTTCGTACGTCCGTATGTCCGTATGTCCGTATGACCGTATGTCCGTATATCCGTACGTTCGCGACGTTTTTTTCTTTGTCCATAGCTCAAGAACCAGAAGAGATATCAACTTTAATTAAATTTTGTTATATAGATAATAATTCATAACCAAAGCAGTTTAAAAAAAAGGTGAATATTTTGGTGAACCCTTAATATCTCACGAACCAATAATGCTAGAGACTTGAATTAAATTTAATATTAAATATTGTAATGTGATACCAAATTAGTATATTTTTGGAAAAATATCCTATTTACGGCTTCTTTAATAAATCAAAACAGAAAAAACTGAAAACAAAAATGTCTCACCTCGAAAATTTAATGAATAAAAAATCATTTCATCTCCAAACTAATTTTTTGCAACGAAAAATAATGTATTTAACATTTGGTGAAATTTTGAGAAAAATCGAATTGACAGTTTTCGTACAAAAAATAAAGACATACAAGAAATATTAATAAAAGTTTGCAACAATTTATTTTCGACTCAAACATCTTTTCAAAACTTTGAGATATTGGCCTTAAACTAATTTTATATTTTAAAAAATATTGTTGTCAATATTCAGTTAAATATTGAGATAAATATCGAATAGACAGCTTTTTAAACAAAAATAAAAACCTAAAATAACATTACTTAACGTTGGTAAAAACTGACTTTCAACTGAAATATCTTTTCAAGACTAAGATAATATGCTTTAAAACTATTTTTATTTTTAAATAAAAAATATTGCTGTCAACATTCAATAGAATTTTGAGAAAAATCGAATTGACAGTTTTTTTTTTCAAAAAAAATCAAACTAAACAAACATTAATAAAAGTTGGTAAAAATTGATTTTCGACTCAAATATCTTAAAAATATTGATTTCAACGTTCAGAAATTTTTTTTATTAAAATCCAACAGTAAGTTTTTCCATAAAAAATTAAAATCTACAAAAAAATAGTACGTAAAATTGGTTAAAAATTGATGTTCGGTTCTCGATACCTCTCAAATTAATTTAATTCATCTAATTTGTAGTTGTTTATATAAAAAATAAAAACTTCTACGAGATGCTACTAAAATTGTTAAAAATTCGTTTTCGACTAAAAATCTCGTTAACAAAAAAATAATTTCGTAATCAAACTATTTCATTATTATGCTAAATATTATTGGTCGGTTTAAATTTTTAAGAATAATTCATCTCAGAAATTTTTAAACAAAGCAAGAAAACCTACAAACTTTTAAACAAGTCAAATCGACAGACAGGATGGCACGTTATCAGTGTTTGTCGCACAATTTCCTCTTTTTTCAATATTACCACATTGACTTTAAAAAAAAAAATCACTAAATTTAGGCTGCTGTACGAAGACTTTTTGGACTAAGCGTATGTAGTAAGGTTGAGATACACATTTTGTTATTTAAATTTGTCAGCCACTTTTAGAGAACATCGAAGAACATTTTCAAGAGGTGGTCAAAATCGCATCTTTATGTTAAGTGGGACCCATGATTAAAGGTCTGGATCCACACTTGCCTATAATTTAGATTCATACGTCCGTAAAGTACTTTCGGGACAACTTTTTTCGTCT
>NW_026605230.1:0-51882 GCF_945859685.1 Eupeodes corollae
CCAAACATGATGCGGTTTTCACTAAAATACAGAGCATCGACCCACCTTTCAATTGATGCATAAATCACAAAAATGATTTTTTTTTTCAGTTTTTCGAGAAAAACGTGGGCTAACCCATTGCCGAAAAAGTAGCATTTTCAAATCTATTTCCCACCCAATCAAAATGCACATCAAAAGAAAGGTATTTAAATGCTCTACCCACAACTGCAAACCAAAATGTTATACGATCGCTCGTTTCCGAAAAATTAGTCAAAAAGTAAAATTACAGAATTTCGACCCAGCTCATCACAATTATCTTTCGGTTGCTCTATTTCCTCAACCAAGCCTCCAAACATGATGCGGTTTTCACTAAAATACAGAGCATCGACCCACCTTTCAATTGATGCATAAATCACAAAAATGATTTTTTTTCAGTTTTTCGAGAAAATCGTGGGCTAACCCATTGCCGAAAAAGTAGCATTTTCAAATCTATTTCCCACCCAATCAAAATGCACATCAAAAGAAAGGTATTTAAATGCTCTACCCACAACTGCAAACCAAAATGTTATACGATCGCTCGTTTCCGAAAAATTAGTCAAAAAGTAAAATGACAGAATTTCGACCCAGCTCATCACAAATTATCTTTCGGTTGCTCTATTTCCTCAACCAAGCCTCCAAACATGATGCGGTTTTCACTAAAATACAGAGCATCGACCCACCTTTCAATTGATGCATAAATCACAAAAATGATTTTTTTTTCAGTTTTTCGAGAAAATCGTGGGCTAACCTATTGCCGAAAAAGTAGCATTTTCAAATCTATTTCCCACCCAATCAAAATGCACATCAAAAGAAAGGTATTTAAATGCTCTACCCACAACTGCAAACCAAAATGTTATACAATCGCTCGTTTCCGAAAAATTAGTCAAAAAGTAAAATTACAGAATTTCGACCCAGCTCATCACAAATTATCTTTCGGTTGCTCTATTTCCTCAACCAAGCCTCCAAACATGATGCGGTTTTCACTAAAATACAGAGCATCGACCCACCTTTCAATTGATGCATCAATCACAAAAATGATTTTTTTTAAGTTTTTCGAGAAAATCGTGGGCTAACCCTTGCCGAAAAAAGTAGTATTTTCAAAACTATTTCCCACCCAATCAAAATGCACATCAAAAGAAAGGTATTTAAATGCTCTACCCACAACTGCAAACCAAAATGTTATACGATCGCTCGTTTCCGAAAAATTAGTCAAAAAGTAAAATTACAGAATTTCGACCCAGCTCATCACAAATTATCTTTCGGTTGCTCTATTTCCTCAACCAAGCCTCCAAACATGATGCGGTTTTCACTAAAATACAGAGCATCGAACCACCCTTCAATTGATGCATAAATCACAAAAATGATTTTTTTTTTCAGTTTTTCGAGAAAATCGTGGGCTAACCCTTGCGAAAAAGTAGCATTTTCAAATCTATTTCCCACCCAATCGAAATGCACATCAAAAGAAAGGTATTTAAATGCTCTACCCACAACTGCAAACCAAAATGTTATACGATCGCTCGTTTCCGAAAAATTAGTCAAAAAGTAAAATTACAGAATTTCGACCCAGCTCATCACAAATTATCTTTCGGTTGCTCTATTTCCTCAACCAAGCCTCCAAACATGATGCGGTTTTCACTAAAATACAGAGCATCGACCCACCTTTCAATTGATGCATAAATAATTTTTTTTCAGTTTTTCGAGAAAATCGTGGGCTAACCCTTGCCGAAAAAGTAGTATTTTCAAAACTATTTCCCACCCAATCAAAATACACATCAAAAGAAAGGTATTTAAATGCTCTACCCACAACTGCAAACCAAAATGTTATACGATCGCTCGTTTCCGAAAAATTAGTCAAAAAGTAAAATGACAGAATTTCGACCCAGCTCATCACAAATTATCTTTCGGTTGCTCTATTTCCTCAACCAAGCCTCCAAACATGATGCGGTTTTCACTAAAATACAGAGCATCGACCCACCTTTCAATTGATGCATAAATCTCAAAAATGATTTTTTTTTCAGTTTTTCGAGAAAATCGTGGGCTAACCCTTGCCGAAAAAAGTATTATTTTCAAAACTATTTCCCACCCAATCAAAATGCACATCAAAAGAAAGGTATTTAAATGCTCTACCCACAACTGCAAACCAAAATGTTATACGATCGCTCGTTTCCGAAAAATTAGTCAAAAAGTAAAATTGCAGAATTTCGACCCAGCTCATCACAAATTATCTTTCGGTTGCTCTATTTCCTCAACCAAGCCTCCAAACATGATGCGGTTTTCACTAAAATACAGAGCATCGACCCACCTTTCAATTGATGCATAAATCACAAAAATGATTTTTTTTCAGTTTTTCGAGAAAATCGTGGGCTAACCCTTGCCGAAAAAAGTAGTATTTTCAAAACTATTTCCCACCCAATCAAAATGCACATCAAAAGAAAGGTATTTAAATGCTCTACCCACAACTGCAAACCAAAATGTTATACGATCGCTCGTTCCGAAAAATTAGTCAAAAAGTAAAATTACAGAATTTCGACCCAGCTCATCACAAATTATCTTTCGGTTGCTCTATTTCCTCAACCAAGCCTCCAAACATGATGCGGTTTTCACTAAAATACAGAGCATCGACCCACCTTTCAATTGATGCATAAATCACAAAAATGATTTTTTTTCAGTTTTTCGAGAAAATCGTGGGCTAACCCATTGCCGAAAAAGTAGCATTTTCAAATCTATTTCCCACCCAATCAAAATGCACATCAAAAGAAAGGTATTTAAATGCTCTACCCACAACTGCAAACCAAAATGTTATACGATCGCTCGTTTCCGAAAAATTAGTCAAAAAGTAAAATGACAGAATTTCGACCCAGCTCATCACAAATTATCTTTCGGTTGCTCTATTTCCTCAACCAAGCCTCCAAACATGATGCGGTTTTCACTAAAATACAGAGCATCGACCCACCTTTCAATTGATGCATAAATCACAAAAATGATTTTTTTTTTCAGTTTTTCGAGAAAATCGTGGGCTAACCCATTGCCGAAAAAGTAGCATTTTCAAATCTATTTCCCACCCAATCAAAATGCACATCAAAAGAAAGGTATTTAAATGCTCTACCCACAACTGCAAACCAAAATGTTATACGATCGCTCGTTTCCGAAAAATTAGTCAAAAAGTAAAATTACAGAATTTCGACCCAGCTCATCACAACTTATCTTTCGGTTGCTCTATTTCCTCAACCAAGCCTCCAAACATGATGCGGTTTTCACTAAAATACAGAGCTTCGACCCACCTTTCAATTGATGTATAAATCACAAAAATGATTTTTTTTTTCAGTTTTTCGAGAAAATCGTGGGCTAACCCTTGCCGAAAAAAGTAGTATTTTCAAAACTATTTCCCACCCAATCAAAATACACATCAAAAGAAAGGTATTTAAATGCTCTACCCACAACTGCAAACCAAAATGTTATACGATCGCTCGTTTCCGAAAAATTAGTCAAAAAGTAAAATTGCAGAATTTCGACCCAGCTCATCACAAATTATCTTTCGGTTGCTCTATTTCCTCAACCAAGCCTCCAAACATGATGCGGTTTTCACTAAAATACAGAGCATCGACCCACCTTTCAATTGATGCATAAATCACAAAAATGATTTTTTTTCAGTTTTTCGAGAAAATCGTGGGCTAACCCTTGCCGAAAAAAGTAGTATTTTCAAAACTATTTCCCACCCAATCAAAATGCACATCAAAAGAAAGGTATTTAAATGCTCTACCCACAACTGCAAACCAAAATGTTATACGATCGCTCGTTTCCGAAAAATTAGTCAAAAAGTAAAATTGCAGAATTTCGACCCAGCTCATCACAAATTATCTTTCGGTTGCTCTATTTCCTCAACCAAGCCTCCAAACATGATGCGGTTTTCACTAAAATACAGAGCATCGACCCACCTTTCAATTGATGCATAAATCACAAAAATGATTTTTTTTCAGTTTTTCGAGAAAATCGTGGGCTAACCCTTGCCGAAAAAAGTAGTATTTTCAAAACTATTTCCCACCCAATCAAAATGCACATCAAAAGAAAGGTATTTAAATGCTCTACCCACAACTGCAAACCAAAATGTTATACGATCGCTCGTTTCCGAAAATTAGTCAAAAAGTAAAATTACAGAATTTCGACCCAGCTCATCACAAATTATCTTTCGGTTTGCTCTATTTCCTCAACCAAGCCTCCAAACATGATGCGGTTTTCACTAAAATACAGAGCATCGACCCACCTTTCAATTGATGCATAAATCACAAAAATGATTTTTTTTCAGTTTTTCGAGAAAATCGTGGGCTAACCCTTGCCGAAAAAAGTAGTATTTTCAAAACTATTTCCCACCCAATCAAAATACACATCAAAAGAAAGGTATTTAAATGCTCTACCCACAACTGCAAACCAAAATGTTATACGATCGCTCGTTTCCGAAAAATTAGTCAAAAAGTAAAATTGCAGAATTTCGACCCAGCTCATCACAAATTATCTTTCGGTTGCTCTATTTCCTCAACCAAGCCTCCAAACATGATGCGGTTTTCACTAAAATACAGAGCATCGACCCACCTTTCAATTGATGCATAAATCACAAAAATGATTTTTTTTTCAGTTTTTCGAGAAAATCGTGGGCTAACCCTTGCCGAAAAAAGTAGTATTTTCAAAATTATTTCCCAACCAATCAAAATACACATCAAAAGAAAGGTATTTAAATGCTCTACCCACAACTGCAAACCAAAATGTTATACGATCGCTCGTTGCCGAAAAATTAGTCAAAAAGTAAAAATTACAGAATTTCGACCAGCTCATCACAAATTATCTTTCGGTTGCTCTATTTCCTCAACCAAGCCTCCAAACATGATGCGGTTTTCACTAAAATACAGAGCATCGACCCACCTTTCAATTGATGCATAAATCACAAAAATGATTTTTTTTCAGTTTTTCGAGAAAAATCGTGGGCTAACCCTTGCCGAAAAAAGTAGTATTTTCAAAATTATTTCCCAACCAATGAAAATACACATCAAAAGAAAGGTATTTAAATGCTCTACCCACAACTGCAAACCAAAATGTTATACGATCTCTCTTTTCCGAAAAATTAGTCAAAAAGTAAAATTACAGAATTTCGACCCAGCTCATCACAATTATCTTTCGGTTGCTCTATTTCCTCAACCAAGCCTCCAAACATGATGCGGTTTTCACTAAAATACAGAGCATCGACCCACCTTTCAATTGATGCATAAATCACAAAAATGATTTTTTTTTCAGTTTTTCGAGAAAATCTTTGGCTAACCCATTGCCGAAAAAGTAGCATTTTCAAATCTATTTCCCACCCAATCAAAATGCACATCAAAAGAAAGGTATTTAAATGCTCTACCCACAACTGCAAACCAAAATGTTATACGATCGCTCGTTTCCGAAAAATTAGTCAAAAAGTAAAATTACAGAATTTCGACCCAGCTCATCACAAATTATCTTTCTGTTGCTCTATTTCCTCAACCAAGCCTCCAAACATGATGCGGTTTTCACTAAAATACAGAGCTTCGACCCACCTTTCAATTGATGCATAAATCACAAAAATGATTTTTTTTTCAGTTTTCGAGAAAATCGTGGGCTAACCCTTGCCGAAAAAGTAGTATTTTCAAAACTATTTCCCACCCAATCAAAATACACATCAAAAGAAAGGTATTTAAATGCTCTACCCACAACTGCAAACCAAAATGTTATACGATCGCTCGTTTCCGAAAAATTAGTCAAAAAGTAAAATTGCAGAATTTCGACCAGCTCATCACAAATTATCTTTCGGTTGCTCTATTTCCTCAACCAAGCCTCCAAACATGATGCGGTTTTCACTAAAATACAGAGCATCGACCCACCTTTCAATTGATGCATAAATCACAAAAATGATTTTTTTTCAGTTTTTCGAGAAAATCGTGGCTAACCCTTGCCGAAAAAAGTAGTATTTTCAAAATTATTTCCCAACCAATCAAAATACACATCAAAAGAAAGGTATTTAAATGCTCTACCCACAACTGCAAACCAAAATGTTATACGATCGCTCGTTTCCGAAAAATTAGTCAAAAAGTAAAATTACAGAATTTCGACCCAGCTCATCACAAATTATCTTTCGGTTGCTCTATTTCCTCAACCAAGCCTCCAAACATGATGCGGTTTTTCACTAAAATACAGAGCATCGACCCACCTTTCAATTGATGCATAAATCACAAAAATGATTTTTTTTTCAGTTTTTCGAGAAAATCGTGGGGCTAACCCTTGCCGAAAAAAGTAGTATTTTCAAAATTATTTCCCAACCAATGAAAATACACATCAAAAGAAAGGTATTTAAATGCTCTACCTACAACTGCAAACCAAAATGTTATACGATCTCTCTTTTCCGAAAAATTAGTCAAAAAGTAAAATTACAGAATTTCGACCCAGCTCATCACAAATTATCTTTCGGTTGCTCTATTTCCTCAACCAAGCCTCCAAACATGATGCGGTTTTCACTAAATACAGAGCATCGACCCACCTTTCAATTGATGCATAAATCTCAAAAATGATTTTTTTTTCAGTTTTTCGAGAAAATCGTGGGCTAACCCATTGCCGAAAAAGTAGTATTTTCAATACTATTTCCCACCCAATCAAAATGCACATCAAAAGAAAGGTATTTAAATGCTCTACCCACAACTGCAAACCAAAATGTTATACGATCGCTCGTTTCCGAAAAATTAGTCAAAAAGTAAAATTACAGAATTTCGACCCAGCTCATCACAAATTATCTTTCGGTTGCTCTATTTCCTCAACCAAGCCTCCAAACATGATGCGGTTTTCACTAAAATACAGAGCATCGAACCACCTTTCAATTGATGCATAAATCACAAAAATGATTTTTTTTTCAGTTTTTCGTGAAATCGTGGGCTAACCCCATTGCCGAAAAAGTAGCATTTTCAAATCTATTTCCCACCCAATCAAAATGCACATCAAAAGAAAGGTATTTAAATGCTCTACCCACAACTGCAAACCAAAATGTTATACGATCGCTCGTTTCCGAAAAATTAGTCAAAAAGTAAAATTACAGAATTTCGACCCAGCTCATCACAAATTATCTTTCGGTTGCTCTATTTCCTCAACCAAGCCTCCAAACATGATGCGGTTTTCACTAAAATACAGAGCATCGACCCACCTTTCAATTGATGCATAAATCACAAAAATGATTTTTTTTTCAGTTTTTCGAGAAAATCTTGGGCTAACCCATTGCCGAAAAAGTAGCATTTTCAAATCTATTTCCCACCCAATCAAAATGCACATCAAAAGAAAGGTATTTAAATGCTCTACCCACAACTGCAAACCAAAATGTTATACGATCGCTCGTTTCCGAAAAATTAGTCAAAAAGTAAAATTACAGAATTTCGACCCAGCTCATCACAAATTATCTTTCGGTTGCTCTATTTCCTCAACCAAGCCTCCAAACATGATGCGGTTTTTCACTAAAATGCAGAGCTTCGACCCACCTTACAATTGATGCATAAATCACAAAAATGATTTTTTTTTCAGTTTTTCGAGAAAATCGTGGGCTAACCCTTGCCGAAAAAAGTAGTATTTTCAAAACTATTTCCCACCAATCAAAATACACATCAAAAGAAAGGTATTTAAATGCTCTACCCACAACTGCAAACCAAAATGTTATACGATCGCTCGTTTCCGAAAAATTAGTCAAAAAGTAAAATTACAGAATTTCGACCCAGCTCATCACAAATTATCTTTCGGTTGCTCTATTTCCTCAACCAAGCCTCCAAACATGATGCGGTTTTCACTAAAATACAGAGCATCGACCCACCTTTCAATTGATGCATAATCACAAAAATGATTTTTTTTTCAGTTTTTCGAGAAAATCGTGGGCTAACCCTTGCCGAAAAAAGTAGTATTTTCAAAACTATTTCCCACCCAATCAAAATACACATCAAAAGAAAGGTATTTAAATGCTCTACCCACAACTGCAAACCAAAATGTTATACGATCGCTCGTTTCCGAAAAATTAGTCAAAAAGTAAAATTACAGAATTTCGACCCAGCTCATCACAAATTATCTTTCGGTTGCTCTATTTCCTCAACAAGCCTCCAAACATGATGCGGTTTTCACTAAAATACAGAGCATCGACCACCTTTCAATTGATGCATAAATCACAAAAATGATTTTTTTTCAGTTTTTCGAGAAAATCGTGGGCTAACCCTTGCCGAAAAAAGTAGTATTTTCAAAACTATTTCCCACCCAATCAAAATGCACATCAAAAGAAAGGTATTTAAATGCTCTACCCACAACTGCAAACCAAAATGTTATACGATCGCTCGTTTCCGAAAAATTAGTCAAAAAGTAAAATTACAGAATTTCGACCCAGCTCATCACAAATTATCTTTCGGTTGCTCTATTTCCTCAACCAAGCCTCCAAACATGATGCGGTTTTTCACTAAAATACAGAGCATACACCTTTCAATTGATGCATAAATCTCAAAAATGATTTTTTTCAGTTTTTCGAGAAAATCGTGGGCTAACCCTTGCCCGAAAAAAGTAGTATTTCAAAACTATTTCCCACCCAATCAAAATGCACATCAAAAGAAAGGTATTTAAATGCTCTACCCACAACTGCAAACCAAAATGTTATACGATCGCTCGTTTCCGAAAAATTAGTCAAAAAGTAAAATTGCAGAATTTCGACCCAGCTCATCACAAATTATCTTTCGGTTGCTCTATTTCCTCAACCAAGCCTCCAAACATGATGCGGTTTTCACTAAAATACAGAGCATCGACCCACCTTTCAATTGATGCATAAATCACAAAAATTATTTTTTTTCAGTTTTTCGAGAAAATCGTGGGCTAACCCTTGCCGAAAAAAGTAGTATTTTCAAAACTATTTCCCACCCAATCAAAATGCACATCAAAAGAAAGGTATTTAAATGCTCTACCCACAATTGCAAACCAAAATGTTATACGATCGCTCGTTTCCGAAAAATTAGTCAAAAAGTAAAATTACAGAATTTCGACCCAGCTCATCACAAATTATCTTTCGGTTGCTCTATTTCCTCAACCAAGCCTCCAAACATGATGCGGTTTTCACTAAAATACAGAGCATCGACCCACCTTTCAATTGATGCATAAATCTCAAAAATGATTTTTTTTCAGTTTTTCGAGAAAATCGTGGGCTAACCCATTGCCGAAAAAGTAGTATTTTCAAAACTATTTCCCACCCAATCAAAATGCACATCAAAAGAAAGGTATTTAAATGCTCTACCCACAACTGCAAACCAAAATGTTATACAATCGCTCGTTTCCGAAAAATTAGTCAAAAAGTAAAATTACAGAATTTCGACCCAGCTCATCACAAATTATCTTTCGGTTGCTCTATTTCCTCAACCAAGCCTCCAAACATGATGCGGTTTTCACTAAAATACAGAGCATCGACCCACCTTTCAATTGATGCATAAATCACAAAAATGATTTTTTTTCAGTTTTTCGAGAAAATCGTGGGCTAACCCTTGCCGAAAAAAGTAGTATTTTCAAAACTTTTTCCCACCCAATCAAAATGCACATCAAAAGAAAGGTATTTAAATGCTCTACCCACAACTGCAAACCAAAATGTTATACGATCGCTCGTTTCCGAAAAATTAGTCAAAAAGTAAAATTACAGAATTTCGACCCAGCTCATCACAAATTATCTTTCGGTTGCTCTATTTCCTCAGCCAAGCCTCCAAACATGATGCGGTTTTCATTAAAATACAGAGCATCGAACCACCTTTCAATTGATGCATAAATCACAAAAATGATTTTTTTTTCAGTTTTTCGAGAAAATCGTGGGCTAACCCTTGCCGAAAAAGTAGTATTTTCAAAACTATTTCCCACCCAATCAAAATGCACATCAAAAGAAAGGTATTTAAATGCTCTACCCACAACTGCAAACCAAAATGTTATACGATCGTTCGTTTCCGAAAAATTAGTCAAAAAGTAAAATTACAGAATTTCGACCCAGCTCATCACAAATTATCTTTCGGTTGCTCTATTTCCTCAACCAAGCCTCCAAACATGATGCGGTTTTCACTAAAATACAGAGCATCGACCCACCTTCCAATTGATGCATAAATCACAAAAATGATTTTTTTTTCAGTTTTTCGAGAAAATCGTGGGCTAACCCATTGCCGAAAAAGTAGTATTTTCAAAACTATTTCCCACCCAATCAAAATACACATCAAAAGAAAGGTATTAAAATGCTCTACCCACAACTGCAAACCAAAATGTTATACGATCGCTCGTTTCCGAAAAATAAGTCAAAAAGTAAAATTACAGAATTTCAACCCAGCACATCACAAATTATCTTTCGGTTGCTATATTTCCTCAACCAAGCCTCCAAACATGATGCGGTTTTCACTAAAATACAGAGCATCGACCCACCTTTCAATTGATGCATAAATCACAAAAATGATTTTTTTTCAGTTTTTCGAGAAAATCGTGGGCTAACCCTTGCCGAAAAAGTAGTATTTTCAAAACTATTTCCCACCCAATCAAAATGCACATCAAAAGAAAGGTATTTAAATGCTCTACCCACAACTGCAAACCAAAATGTTATACGATCGCCCGTTTCCGAAAAATTAGTCAAAAAGTAAAATTACAGAATTTCGACCCAGCTCATCACAAATTATCTTTCGGTTGCTCTATTTCCTCAACCAAGCCTCCAAACATGATGCGGTTTTCACTAAAATACAGAGCATCGACCCACCTTTCAATTGATGCATAAATCACAAAAATGATTTTTTTTTCAGTTTTCGAGAAAATCGTGGGCTAACCCTTGTCGAAAAAAGTAGTATTTTCAAAACTATTTCCCACCCAATCAAAATGCACATCAAAAGAAAGGTATTTAAATGCTCTACCCACAACTGCAAACCAAAATGTTATACGATCTCTCTTTTCCGAAAAATTAGTCAAAAAGTAAAATTACAGAATTTCGACCCAGCTCATCACAAATTATCTTTCGGTTGCTCTATTTCCTCAACCAAGCCTCCAAACATGATGCGGTTTTCACTAAAATACAGAGCATCGACCCACCTTTAAATTGATGCATAAATCACAAAAATGATTTTTTTTCAGTTTTTCGTTCGAGAAAATCGTGGGCTAACCCTTGCCGAAAAAAGTAGTATTTTCAAAACTATTTCCCACCCAATCAAAATGCACATCAAAAGAAAGGTATTTAAATGCTCTACCCACAACTGCAAACCAAAATGTTATACGATCGCTCGTTTCCGAAAAATTAGTCAAAAAGTAAAATTACAGAATTTCGACCCAGCTCATCACAAATTATCTTTCGGTTGCTCTATTTCCTCAACCAAGCCTCCAAACATGATGCGGTTTTCACTAAAATACAGAGCATCGACCCACCTTTCAATTGATGCATAAATCTCAAAAATGATTTTTTTTCAGTTTTTCGAGAAAATCGTGGGCTAACCCTTGCCGAAAAAAGTAGTATTTTCAAAACTATTTCCCACCCAATCAAAATGCACATCAAAAGAAAGGTATTTAAATGCTCTACCCACAACTGCAAACCAAAATGTTATACGATCTCTCTTTTCCGAAAAATTAGTCAAAAAGTAAAATTACAGAATTTCGACCCAGCTCATCACAAATTATCTTTCGGTTGCTCTATTTCCTCAACCAAGCCTCCAAACATGATGCGGTTTTCACTAAAATACAGAGCATCGACCCAGCTTTCAATTGATGCATAAATCACAAAAATGATTTTTTTTCAGTTTTTCGAGAAAATCGTGGGCTAACCCTTGCCGAAAAAAGTAGTATTTTCAAAACTATTTCCCACCCAATCAAAATGCACATCAAAAGAAAGGTATTTAAATGCTCTACCCACAACTGCAAACCAAAATGTTATACGATCGCTCGTTTCCGAAAAATTAGTCAAAAAGTAAAATTACAGAATTTCGACCCAGCTCATCACAAATTATCTTTCGGTTGCTCTATTTCCTCAACCAAGCCTCCAAACATGATGCGGTTTTCACTAAAATACAGAGCATCGACCCAGCTTTCAATTGATGCATAAATCTCAAAAATGATTTTTTTCAGTTTTTCGAGAAAATCGTGGGCTAACCCTTGCCGAAAAAAGTAGTATTTTCAAAACTATTTCCCACCCAATCAAAATGCACATCAAAAGAAAGGTATTTAAATGCTCTACCCACAACTGCAAACCAAAATGTTATACGATCGCTCGTTTCCGAAAAATTAGTCAAAAAGTAAAATTACAGAATTTCGACCCAGCTCATCTCAAATTATCTTTCGGTTGCTCTATTTCCTCAACCAAGCCTCCAAACATGATGCGGTTTTCACTAAAATACAGAGCATCGACCCAGCTTTCAATTGATGCATAAATCACAAAAATGATTTTTTTTTCAGTTTTTCGAGAAAATCGTGGGCTAACCCTTGCCGAAAAAAGTAGTATTTTCAAAACTATTTCCCACCCAATCAAAATGCACATCAAAAGAAAGGTATTTAAATGCTCTACCCACAACTGCAAACCAAAATGTTATACGATCGCTCGTTTCCGAAAAATTAGTCAAAAAGTAAAATTACAGAATTTCGACCCAGCTCATCACAAATTATCTTTCGGTTGCTCTATTTCCTCAACCAAGCCTCCAAACATGATGCGGTTTTCACTAAAATACAGAGCATCGACCCACCTTTCAATTGATGCATAAATCTCAAAAATGATTTTTTTTCAGTTTTTCGAGAAAATCGTGGGCTAACCCTTGCCGAAAAAAGTAGTATTTTCAAAACTATTTCCCACCCAATCAAAATGCACATCAAAAGAAAGGTATTTAAATGCTCTACCCACAACTGCAAACCAAAATGTTATACGATCTCTCTTTTCCGAAAAATTAGTCAAAAAGTAAAATTACAGAATTTCGACCCAGCTCATCACAAATTATCTTTCGGTTGCTCTATTTCCTCAACCAAGCCTCCAAACATGATGCGGTTTTCACTAAAATACAGAGCATCGACCCACCTTTCAATTGATGCATAAATCACAAAAATGATTTTTTTTCAGTTTTTCGAGAAAATCGTGGGCTAACCCTTGCCGAAAAAAGTAGTATTTTCAAAACTATTTCCCACCCAATCAAAATGCACATCAAAAGAAAGGTATTTAAATGCTCTACCCACAACTGCAAACCAAAATGTTATACGATCGCTCGTTTCCGAAAAATTAGTCAAAAAGTAAAATTACAGAATTTCGACCCAGCTCATCACAAATTATCTTTCGGTTGCTCTATTTCCTCAACCAAGCCTCCAAACATGATGCGGTTTTCACTAAAATACAGAGCATCGACCCACCTTTCAATTGATGCATAAATCTTAAAAATGATTTTTTTTCAGTTTTTCGAGAAAATCGTGGGCTAACCCTTGCTGAAAAAAGTAGTATTTTCAAAACTATTTCCCACCCAATCAAAATGCACATCAAAAGAAAGGTATTTAAATGCTCTACCCACAACTGCAAACCAAAATGTTATACGATCGCTCGTTTCCGAAAAATTAGTCAAAAAGTAAAATTACAGAATTTCGACCCAGCTCATCACAAATTATCTTTCGGTTGCTCTATTTCCTCAACCAAGCCTCCAAACATGATGCGGTTTTCACTAAAATACAGAGCATCGACCCACCTTTCAATTGATGCATAAATCTCAAAAATGATTTTTTTTCAGTTTTTCGAGAAAATCGTGGGCTAACCCTTGCCGAAAAAAGTAGTATTTTCAAAACTATTTCCCACCCAATCAAAATGCACATCAAAAAAAAGGTATTTAAATGCTCTACCCACAACTGCAAACCAAAATGTTATACGATCTCTCTTTTCCGAAAAATTAGTCAAAAAGTAAAATTACAGAATTTCGACCCAGCTCATCACAAATTATCTTTCGGTTGCTCTATTTCCTCAACCAAGCCTCCAAACATGATGCGGTTTTCACTAAAATACAGAGCATCGACCCAGCTTTCAATTGATGCATAAATCACAAAAATGATTTTTTTTTCAGTTTTTCGGGAAAATCGTGGGCTAACCCTTCCCGAAAAAAGTAGTATTTTCAAAACTATTTCCCACCCAATCAAAATGCACATCAAAAGAAAGGTATTTAAATGCTCTACCCACAACTGCAAACCAAAATGTTATACGATCGCTCGTTTTCGAAAAATTAGTCAAAAAGTAAAATTACAGAATTTCGACCCAGCTCATCACAAATTGTCTTTCGGTTGCTCTATTTCCTCAACCAAGCCTCCAAACATGATGCGGTTTTCACTAAAATACAGAGCATCGACCCACCTTTTAATTGATGCATAAATCTCAAAAATGATTTTTTTTCAGTTTTTCGAGAAAATCGTGGGCTAACCCTTGCCGAAAAAAGTAGTATTTTCAAAACTATTTCCCACCCAATCAAAATGCACATCAAAAGAAAGGTATTTAAATGCTCTACCCACAACTGCAAACCAAAATGTTATACGATCTCTCTTTTCCGAAAAATTAGTCAAAAAGTAAAATTACAGAATTTCGACCCAGCTCATCACAAATTATCTTTCGGTTGCTCTATTTCCTCAACCAAGCCTCCAAACATGATGCGGTTTTCACTAAAATACAGAGCATAGACCCAGCTTTCAATTGATGCATAAATCAAAAAAATCATTTTTTTTCAGTTTTTCGAGAAAATCGTGGGCTAACCCTTGCCGAAAAAAGTAGTATTTTCAAAACTATTTCCCACCCAATCAAAATGCACATCAAAAGAAAGGTATTTAAATGCTCTACCCACAACTGCAAACCAAAATGTTATACGATCGCTCGTTTCCGAAAAATTAGTCAAAAAGTAAAATTACAGAATTTCGACCCAGCTCATCACAAATTATCTTTCGGTTGCTCTATTTCCTCAACCAAGCCTCCAAACATGATGCGGTTTTCACTAAAATACAGAGCATCGACCCACCTTTCAATTGATGCATAAATCTCAAAAATGATTTTTTTTCAGTTTTTCGAGAAAATCGTGGGCTAACCCTTGCCGAAAAAAGTAGTATTTTCAAAACTATTTCCCACCCAATCAAAATGCACATCAAAAGAAAGGTATTTAAATGCTCTACCCACAACTGCAAACCAAAATGTTATACGATCGCTCGTTTCCGAAAAATTAGTCAAAAAGTAAAATTACAGAATTTCGACCCAGCTCATCACAAATTATCTTTCGGTTGCTCTATTTCCTCAACCAAGCCTCCAAACATGATGCGGTTTTCACTAAAATACAGAGCATCGACCCACCTTTCAATTGATGCATAAATCTCAAAAATGATTTTTTTTCAGTTTTTCGAGAAAATCGTGGGCTAACCCTTGCCGAAAAAAGTAGTATTTTCAATACTATTTCCCACCCAATCAAAATGCACATCAAAAGAAAGGTATTTAAATGCTCTACCCACAACTGCAAACCAAAATGTTATACGATCTATCTTTTCCGAAAAATTAGTCAAAAAGTAAAATTACAGAATTTCGACCCAGCTCATCACAAATTATCTTTCGGTTGCTCTATTTCCTCAACCAAGCCTCCAAACATGATGCGGTTTTCACTAAAATACAGAGCATCGACCCAGCTTTCAATTGATGCATAAATCACAAAAATGATTTTTTTTCAGTTTTTCGAGAAAATCGTGGGCTAACCCTTGCCGAAAAAAGTAGTATTTTCAAAACTATTTCCCACCCAATCAAAATGCACATCAAAAGAAAGGTATTTAAATGCTCTACCCACAACTGCAAACCAAAATGTTATACGATCGCTCGTTTCCGAAAAATTAGTCAAAAAGTAAAATTACAGAATTTCGACCCAGCTCATCACAAATTATCTTTCGGTTGCTCTATTTCCTCAACCAAGCCTCCAAACATGATGCGGTTTTCACTAAAATACAGAGCATCGACCCACCTTTCAATTGATGCATAAATCTCAAAAATGATTTTTTTTTCAGTTTTTCGAGAAAATCGTGGGCTAACCCTTGCCGAAAAAAGTAGTATTTTCAAAACTATTTCCCACCCAATCAAAATGCACATCAAAAGAAAGGTATTTAAATGCTCTACCCACAACTGCAAACCAAAATGTTATACGATCTCTCTTTTCCGAAAAATTAGTCAAAAAGTAAAATTACAGAATTTCGACCCAGCTCATCACAAATTATCTTTCGGTTGCTCTATTTCCTCAACCAAGCCTCCAAACATGATGCGGTTTTCACTAAAATACAGAGCATCGACCCACCTTTCAATTGATGCATAAATCTCAAAAATGATTTTTTTTCAGTTTTTCGAGAAAATCGTGGGCTAACCCTTGCCGAAAAAAGTAGTATTTTCAAAACTATTTCCCACCCAATCAAAATGCACATCAAAAGAAAGGTATTTAAATGCTCTACCCACAACTGCAAACCAAAATGTTATACGATCTCTCTTTTCCGAAAAATTAGTCAAAAAAGTAAAATTACAGAATTTCGACCCAGCTCATCACAAATTATCTTTCGGTTGCTCTATTTCCTCAACCAAGCCTCCAAACATGATGCGGTTTTCACTAAAATACAGAGCATCGACCCAGCTTTCAATTGATGCATAAATCACAAAAATGATTTTTTTTCAGTTTT
The DNA here is from genome assembly GCF_945859685.1 of Eupeodes corollae. NCBI lineage: Eukaryota > Metazoa > Arthropoda > Insecta > Diptera > Syrphidae > Eupeodes > Eupeodes corollae. Next base: position 16,720 of record NW_026605230.1, read on the forward strand.
TCGAGAAAATCGTGGGCTAACCCTTGCCGAAAAAAGTAGTATTTTCAAAACTATTTCCCACCCAATCAAAATGCACATCAAAAGAAAGGTATTTAAATGCTCTACCCACAACTGCAAACGAAAATGTTATACGATCTCCCTTTTCCGAAAAATTAGTCAAAAAGTAAAATTACAGAATTTCGACCCAGCTCATCACAAATTATCTTTCGGTTGCTCTATTTCCTCAACCAAGCCTCCAAACATGATGCGGTTTTCACTAAAATACAGAGCATCGACCCAGCTTTCAATTGATGCATAAATCACAAAAATGATTTTTTTTCAGTTTTTCGAGAAAATCGTGGGCTAACCCTTGCCGAAAAAAGTAGTATTTTCAAAACTATTTCCCACCCAATCAAAATGCACATCAAAAGAAAGGTATTTAAATGCTCTACCCACAACTGCAAACCAAAATGTTATACGATCGCTCGTTTCCGAAAAATTAGTCAAAAAGTAAAATTACAGAATTTCGACCCAGCTCATCACAAATTATCTTTCGGTTGCTCTATTTCCTCAACCAAGCCTCCAAACATGATGCGGTTTTCACTAAAATACAGAGCATCGACCCACCTTTCAATTGATGCATAAATCTCAAAAATGATTTTTTTTCAGTTTTTCGAGAAAATCGTGGGCTAACCCTTGCCGAAAAAAGTAGTATTTTCAAAACTATTTCCCACCCAATCAAAATGCACATCAAAAGAAAGGTATTTAAATGCTCTACCCACAACTGCAAACCAAAATGTTATACGATCGCTCGTTTCCGAAAAATTAGTCAAAAAGTAAAATTACAGAATTTCGACCCAGCTCATCACAAATTATCTTTCGGTTGCTCTATTTCCTCAACCAAGCCTCCAAACATGATGCGGTTTTCACTAAAATACAGAGCATCGACCCACCTTTCAATTGATGCATAAATCTCAAAAATGATTTTTTTTTCAGTTTTTCGAGAAAATCGTGGGCTAACCCTTGCCGAAAAAAGTAGTATTTTCAAAACTATTTCCCACCCAATCAAAATGCACATCAAAAGAAAGGTATTTAAATGCTCTACCCACAACTGCAAACCAAAATGTTATACGATCTCTCTTTTCCGAAAAATTAGTCAAAAAGTAAAATTACAGAATTTCGACCCAGCTCATCACAAATTATCTTTCGGTTGCTCTATTTCCTCAACCAAGCCTCCAAACATGATGCGGTTTTCACTAAAATACAGAGCATCGACCCAGCTTTCAATTGATGCATAAATCACAAAAATGATTTTTTTTCAGTTTTTCGGGAAAATCGTGGGCTAACCCTTGCCGAAAAAAGTAGTATTTTCAAAACTATTTCCCACCCAATCAAAATGCACATCAAAAGAAAGGTATTTAAATGCTCTACCCACAACTGCAAACCAAAATGTTATACGATCGCTCGTTTCCGAAAAATTAGTCAAAAAGTAAAATTACAGAATTTCGACCCAGCTCATCACAAATTATCTTTCGGTTGCTCTATTTCCTCAACCAAGCCTCCAAACATGATGCGGTTTTCACTAAAATACAGAGCATCGACCCACCTTTCAATTGATGCATAAATCTCAAAAATGATTTTTTTTCAGTTTTTCGAGAAAATCGTGGGCTAACCCTTGCCGAAAAAAGTAGTATTTTCAAAACTATTTCCCACCCAATCAAAATGCACATCAAAAGAAAGGTATTTAAATGCTCTACCCACAACTGCAAACCAAAATGTTATACGATCTCTCTTTTCCGAAAAATTAGTCAAAAAGTAAAATTACAGAATTTCGACCCAGCTCATCACAAATTATCTTTCGGTTGCTCTATTTCCTCAACCAAGCCTCCAAACATGATGCGGTTTTCACTAAAATACAGAGCATCGACCCAGCTTTCAATTGATGCATAAATCACAAAAATGATTTTTTTTCAGTTTTTCGAGAAAATCGTGGGCTAACCCTTGCCGAAAAAAGTAGTATTTTCAAAACTATTTCCCACCCAATCAAAATGCACATCAAAAGAAAGGTATTTAAATGCTCTACCCACAACTGCAAACCAAAATGTTATACGATCGCTCGTTTCCGAAAAATTAGTCAAAAAGTAAAATTACAGAATTTCGACCCAGCTCATCTCAAATTATCTTTCGGTTGCTCTATTTCCTCAACCAAGCCTCCAAACATGATGCGGTTTTCACTAAAATACAGAGCATCGACCCACCTTTCAATTGATGCATAAATCTCAAAAATGATTTTTTTTCAGTTTTTCGAGAAAATCGTGGGCTAACCCTTGCCGAAAAAAGTAGTATTTTCAAAACTATTTCCCACCCAATCAATATGCACATCAAAAGAAAGGTATTTAAATGCTCTACCCACAACTGCAAACCAAAATGTTATACGATCGCTCGTTTCCGAAAAATTAGTCAAAAAGTAAAATTACAGAATTTCGACCCAGCTCATCACAAATTATCTTTCGGTTTCTCTATTTCCTCAACCAAGCCTCCAAACATGATGCGGTTTTCACTAAAATACAGAGCATCGACCCACCTTTCAATTGATGCATAAATCTCAAAAATGATTTTTTTTCAGTTTTTCGAGAAAATCGTGGGCTAACCCTTGCCGAAAAAAGTAGTATTTTCAAAACTATTTCCCACCCAATCAAAATGCACATCAAAAGAAAGGTATTTAAATGCTCTACCCACAACTGCAAACCAAAATGTTATACGATCTCTCTTTTCCGAAAAATTAGTCAAAAAGTAAAATTACAGAATTTCGACCCAGCTCATCACAAATTATCTTTCGGTTGCTCTATTTCCTCAACCAAGCCTCCAAACATGATGCGGTTTTCACTAAAATACAGAGCATCGACCCAGCTTTCAATTGATGCATAAATCACAAAAATGATTTTTTTTCAGTTTTTCGAGAAAATCGTGGGCTAACCCTTGCCGAAAAAAGTAGTATTTTCAAAACTATTTCCCACCCAATCAAAATGCACATCAAAAGAAAGGTATTTAAATGCTCTACCCACAACTGCAAACCAAAATGTTATACGATCGCTCGTTTCCGAAAAATTAGTCAAAAAGTAAAATTACAGAATTTCGACCCAGCTCATCACAAATTATCTTTCGGTTGCTCTATTTCCTCAACCAAGCCTCCAAACATGATGCGGTTTTCACTAAAATACAGAGCATCGACCCACCTTTCAATTGATGCATAAATCTCAAAAATGATTTTTTTTTCAGTTTTTCGAGAAAATCGTGGGCTAACCCTTGTCGAAAAAAGTAGTATTTTCAAAACTATTTCCCACCCAATCAAAATGCACATCAAAAGAAAGGTATTTAAATGCTCTACCCACAACTGCAAACCAAAATGTTATACGATCTCTCTTTTCCGAAAAATTAGTCAAAAAGTAAAATTACAGAATTTCGACCCAGCTCATCACAAATTATCTTTCGGTTGCTCTATTTCCTCAACCAAGCCTCCAAACATGATGCGGTTTTCACTAAAATACAGAGCATCGACCCACCTTTCAATTGATGCATAAATCTCAAAAATGATTTTTTTTCAGTTTTTCGAGAAAATCGTGGGCTAACCCTTGCCGAAAAAAGTAGTATTTTCTTTCAAAACTATTTCCCACCCAATCAAAGTGCACATCAAAAGAAAGGTATTTAAATGCTCTACCCCACAACTGCAAACCAAAATGTTATACGATCGCTCGTTTCCGAAAAATTAGTCAAAAAGTAAAATTACAGAATTTCGACCCAGCTCATCACAAATTATCTTTCGGTTGCTCTATTTCCTCAACCAAGCCTCCAAACATGATGCGGTTTTCACTAAAATACAGAGCATCGACCCAGCTTTCAATTGATGCATAAATCACAAAAATGATTTTTTTTCAGTTTTTCGAGAAAATCGTGGGCTAACCCTTGCCGAAAAAAGTAGTATTTTCAAAACTATTTCCCACCCAATCAAAATGCACATCAAAAGAAAGGTATTTAAATGCTCTACCCACAACTGCAAACCAAAATGTTATACGATCGCTCGTTTCCGAAAAATTAGTCAAAAAGTAAAATTACAGAATTTCGACCCAGCTCATCACAAATTATCTTTCGGTTGCTCTATTTCCTCAACCAAGCCTCCAAACATGATGCGGTTTTCACTAAAATACAGAGCATCGACCCACCTTTCAATTGATGCATAAATCTCAAAAATGATTTTTTTTCAGTTTTTCGAGAAAATCGTGGGCTAACCCTTGCCGAAAAAAGTAGTATTTTCAAAACTATTTCCCACCCAATCAAAATGCACATCAAAAGAAAGGTATTTAAATGCTCTACCCACAACTGCAAACCAAAATGTTATACGATCTCTCTTTTCCGAAAAATTAGTCAAAAAGTAAAATTACAGAATTTCGACCCAGCTCATCACAAATTATCTTTCGGTTGCTCTATTTCCTCAACCAAGCCTCCAAACATGATGCGGTTTTCACTAAAATACAGAGCATCGACCCAGCTTTCAATTGATGCATAAATCACAAAAATGATTTTTTTTCAGTTTTTCGAGAAAATCGTGGGCTAACCCTTGCCGAAAAAAGTAGTATTTTCAAAACTATTTCCCACCCAATCAAAATGCACATCAAAAGAAAGGTATTTAAATGCTCTACCCACAACTGCAAACCAAAATGTTATACGATCGCTTGTTTCCGAAAAATTAGTCAAAAAGTAAAATTACAGAATTTCGACCCAGCTCATCACAAATTATCTTTCGGTTGCTCTATTTCCTCAACCAAGCCTTCAAACATGATGCGGTTTTCACTAAAATACAGAGCATCGACCCACCTTTCAATTGTTGCATAAATCACAAAAATGATTTTTTTTCAGTTTTTCGAGAAAATCGTGGGCTAACCCTTGCCGAAAAAAGTAGTATTTTCAAAACTATTTCCCACCCAATCAAAATGCACATCAAAAGAAAGGTATTTAAATGCTCTACCCACAACTGCAAACCAAAATGTTATACGATCGCTCGTTTCCGAAAAATTAGTCAAGAAGTAAAATTACAGAATTTCGACCCAGCTCATCACAAATTATCTTTCGGTTGCTCTATTTCCTCAACCAAGCCTCCAAACATGATGCGGTTTTCACTAAAATACAGAGCATCGACCCACCTTTCAATTGATGCATAAATCACAAAAATGATTTTTTTTCAGTTTTTCGAGAAAATCGTGGGCTAACCCTTGCCGAAAAAAGTAGTATTTTCAAAACTATTTCCCACCCAGTCAAAATGCACATCAAAAGAAAGGTATTTAAATGCTCTACCCACAACTGCAAACCAAAATGTTATACGATCGCTCGTTTCCGAAAAATTAGTCAAAAAGTAAAATTACAGAATTTCGACCCAGCTCATCACAAATTATCTTTCGGTTGCTCTATTTCCTCAACCAAGCCTCCAAACATGATGCGGTTTTCACTAAAATACAGAGCATCGACCCACCTTTCAATTGATGCATAAATCACAAAAATGATTTTTTTTCAGTTTTTCGAGAAAATCGTGGGCTAACCCTTGCCGAAAAAAGTAGTATTTTCAAAACTATTTCCCACCCAATCAAAATGCACATCAAAAGAAAGGTATTTAAATGCTCTACCCACAACTGCAAACCAAAATGTTATACGATCTCTCTTTTCCGAAAAATTAGTCAAAAAGTAAAATTACAGAATTTCGACCCAGCTCATCACAAATTATCTTTCGGTTGCTCTATTTCCTCAACCAAGCCTCCAAACATGATGCGGTTTTCACTAAAATACAGAGCATCGACCCAGCTTTCAATTGATGCATAAATCACAAAAATGATTTTTTTTCAGTTTTTCGAGAAAATCGTGGGCTAACCCTTGCCGAAAAAAGTAGTATTTTCAAAACTATTTCCCACCCAATCAAAATGCACATCAAAAGAAAGGTATTTAAATGCTCTACCCACAACTGCAAACCAAAATGTTATACGATCGCTTGTTTCCGAAAAATTAGTCAAAAAGTAAAATTACAGAATTTCGACCCAGCTCATCACAAATTATCTTTCGGTTGCTCTATTTCCTCAACCAAGCCTTCAAACATGATGCGGTTTTCACTAAAATACAGAGCATCGACCCACCTTTCAATTGTTGCATAAATCACAAAAATGATTTTTTTTCAGTTTTTCGAGAAAATCGTGGGCTAACCCTTGCCGAAAAAAGTAGTATTTTCAAAACTATTTCCCACCCAATCAAAATGCACATCAAAAGAAAGGTATTTAAATGCTCTACCCACAACTGCAAACCAAAATGTTATACGATCGCTCGTTTCCGAAAAATTAGTCAAGAAGTAAAATTACAGAATTTCGACCCAGCTCATCACAAATTATCTTTCGGTTGCTCTATTTCCTCAACCAAGCCTCCAAACATGATGCGGTTTTCACTAAAATACAGAGCATCGACCCACCTTTCAATTGATGCATAAATCACAAAAATGATTTTTTTTCAGTTTTTCGAGAAAATCGTGGGCTAACCCTTGCCGAAAAAAGTAGTATTTTCAAAACTATTTCCCACCCAGTCAAAATGCACATCAAAAGAAAGGTATTTAAATGCTCTACCCACAACTGCAAACCAAAATGTTATACGATCGCTCGTTTCCGAAAAATTAGTCAAAAAGTAAAATTACAGAATTTCGACCCAGCTCATCACAAATTATCTTTCGGTTGCTCTATTTCCTCAACCAAGCCTCCAAACATGATGCGGTTTTCACTAAAATACAGAGCATCGACCCACCTTTCAATTGATGCATAAATCACAAAAATGATTTTTTTTCAGTTTTTCGAGAAAATCGTGGGCTAACCCTTGCCGAAAAAAGTAGTATTTTCAAAACTATTTCCCACCCAATCAAAATGCACATCAAAAGAAAGGTATTTAAATGCTCTACCCACAACTGCAAACCAAAATGTTATACGATCGCTCGTTTCCGAAAAATTAGTCAAAAAGTAAAATTACAGAATTTCGACCCAGCTCATCACAAATTTTCTTTCGGTTGCTCTATTTCCTCAACCAAGCCTCCAAACATGATGCGGTTTTCACTAAAATACAGAGCATCGACCCACCTTTTAATTGATGCATAAATCTCAAAAATGATTTTTTTTCAGTTTTTCGAGAAAATCGTGGGCTAACCCTTGCCGAAAAAAGTAGTATTTTCAAAACTATTTCCCACCCAATCAAAATGCACATCAAAAGAAAGGTATTTAAATGCTCTACCCACAACTGCAAACCAAAATGTTATACGATCGCTCGTTTCCGAAAAATTAGTCAAAAAGTAAAATTACAGAATTTCGACCCAGCTCATCACAAATTATCTTTCGGTTGCTCTATTTCCTCAACCAAGCCTCCAAACATGATGCGGTTTTCACTAAAATACAGAGCATCGACCCACCTTTCAATTGATGCATAAATCACAAAAATGATTTTTTTTCAGTTTTTCGAGAAAATCGTGGGCTAACCCTTGCCGAAAAAAGTAGTATTTTCAAAACTATTTCCCACCCAATCAAAATGCACATCAAAAGAAAGGTATTTAAATGCTCTACCCACAACTGCAAACCAAAATGTTATACGATCGCTCGTTTCCGAAAAATTAGTCAAAAAGTAAAATTACAGAATTTCGACCCAGCTCATCACAAATTATCTTTCGGTTGCTCTATTTCCTCAACCAAGCCTCCAAACATGATGCGGTTTTCACTAAAATACAGAGCATCGACCCACCTTTCAATTGATGCATAAATCACAAAAATGATTTTTTTTCAGTTTTTCGAGAAAATCGTGGGCTAACCCTTGCCGAAAAAAGTAGTATTTTCAAAACTATTTCCCACCCAATCAAAATGCACATCAAAAGAAAGGTTTTTAAATGCTCTACCCACAACTGCAAACCAAAATGTTATACGATCGCTCGTTTCCGAAAAATTAGTCAAAAAGTAAAATTACAGAATTTCGACCCAGCTCATCACAAATTATCTTTCGGTTGCTCTATTTCCTCAACCAAGCCTCCAAACATGATGCGGTTTTCACTAAAATACCAAAAAAAATAAAATCGACCCACCTTTCAATTGATGCATAAATCACAAAAATGATTTTTTTCAGTTTTTCGAGAAAATCGTGGGCTAACCCTTGCCAAAAAAAGTAGTATTTTCAAAACTATTTCCCACCCAATCAAAATGCACATCAAAAGAAAGGTATTTAAATGCTCTACCCACAACTGCAAAGCAAAATGTTATACGATCGCTCGTTTCCGAAAAATTAGTCAAAAAGTAAAATTACAGAATTTCGACCCAGCTCATCACAAATTATCTTTCGGTTGCTTTATTTCCTCAACCAAGCCTCCAAACATGATGCGGTTTTCACTAAAATACAGAGCATCGACCCACCTTTTAATTGATGCATAAATCTCAAAAATGATTTTTTTTCAGTTTTTCGAGAAAATCGTGGGCTAACCCTTGCCGAAAAAGTAGTATTTTCAAAACTATTTCCCACCCAATCAAAATGCACATCAAAAGAAAGGTATTTAAATGCTCTACCCACAACTGCAAACCAAAATGTTATACGATCGCTCGTTTCCGAAAAATTAGTCAAAAAGTAAAATTACAGAATTTCGACCCAGCTCATCACAAATTATCTTTCGGTTGCTCTATTTCCTCAACCAAGCCTCAAAACATTATGCGGTTTTCACTAAAATACAGAGCTTCGACCCACCTTTCAATTGATGCATATATCACAAAAATGATTTTTTTCAGTTTTTCGAGAAAATCGTGGGCTAACCCTTGCCGAAAAAAGTAATAGCTCATCACAAATTATCTTTCGGTTGCTCTATTTCCTCAACCAAGCCTCCAAACATGATGCGGTTTTCACTAAAATACAGAGCATCGACCCACCTTTCAATTGATGCATAAATCACAAAAATGATTTTTTTTCAGTTTTTCGAGAAAATCGTGGGCTAACCCTTGCCGAAAAAAATAGTATTTTCAAAACTATTTCCCACCCAATCAAAATGCACATCAAAAGAAAGGTATTTAAATGCTCTACCCACAACTGCAAACCAAAATGTTATACGATCGCTCGTTTCCGAAAAATTAGTCAAAAAGTAAAATTACAGAATTTCGACCCAGCTCATCACAAATTTTTTTTCCGTTGCTCTATTTCCTCAACCAAGCCTCCAAACATGATGCGGTTTTCACTAAAATACAGAGCATCGACCCACCTTTCAATTGATGCATAAATCACAAAAATGATTTTTTTTCAGTTTTTCGAGAAAATCGTGGGCTAACCCTTGCCGAAAAAAGTAGTATTTTCAAAACTATTTCCCACCCAATCAAAATGCACATCAAAAGAAAGGTATTTAAATGCTCTACCCACAACTGCAAACCAAAATGTTATACGATCGCTCGTTTCCGAAAAATTAGTCAAAAAGTAAAATTACAGAATTTCGACCCAGCTCATCACAAATTATCTTTCGGTTGCTCTATTTCCTCAACCAAGCCTCCAAACATGATGCGGTTTTCACTAAAATACCAAAAAAAATAAAATCGACCCACCTTTCAATTGATGCATAAATCACAAAAATGATTTTTTTCAGTTTTTCGAGAAAATCGTGGGCTAACCCTTGGCAAAAAAGTAGTATTTTCAAAACTATTTCCCACCCAATCAAAATGCACATCAAAAGAAAGGTATTTAAATGCTCTACCCACAACTGCAAACCAAAATGTTATACGATCGCTCGTTTCCGAAAAATTAGTCAAAAAGTAAAATTACAGAATTTCGACCCAGCTCATCACAAATTATCTTTCGGTTGCTCTATTTCCTCAACCAAGCCTCCAAACATGATGCGGTTTTCACTAAAATACAGAGCATCGACCCACCTTTTAATTGATGCATAAATCTCAAAAATGATTTTTTTTCAGTTTTTCGAGAAAATCGTGGGCTAACCCTTGCCGAAAAAAGTAGTATTTTCAAAACTATTTCCCACCCAATCAAAATGCACATCAAAAGAAAGGTATTTAAATGCTCTACCCACAACTGCAAACCAAAATGTTATACGATCGCTCGTTTCCGAAAAATTAGTCAAAAAGTAAAATTACAGAATTTCGACCCAGCTCATCACAAATTATCTTTCGGTTGCTCTATTTCCTCAACCAAGCCTCCAAACATGATGCGGTTTTCACTAAAATACAGAGCATCGACCCACCTCTCAATTGATGCATAAATCACAAAAATGATTTTTTTTTCAGTTTTTCGCGAAAATCGTGGGCTAACCCTTGCCGAAAAAAGTAGTATTTTCAAAACTATTTCCCACCCAATCAAAATGCACATCAAAAGAAAGGTATTTAAATGCTCTACCCACAACTGCAAACCAAAATGTTATACGATCGCTCGTTTCCGAAAAATTAGTCAAAAAGTAAAATTATAGAATTTCGACCCAGCTCATCACAAATTATCTTTCGGTTGCTCTATTTCCTCAACCAAGCCTCCAAACATGATGCGGTTTTCACTAAAATACAGAGCATCGACCCACCTTTCAATTGATGCATAAATCACAAAAATGATTTTTTTTCAGTTTTTCGCGAAAATCGTGGGCTAACCCTTGCCGAAAAAAGTAGTATTTTCAAAACTATTTCCCACCCAATCAAAATGCACATCAAAAGAAAGGTATTTAAATGCTCTACCCACAACTGCAAACCAAAATGTTATACGATCGCTCGTTTCCGAAAAATTAGTCAAAAAGTAAAATTACAGAATTTCGACCCAGCTCATCACAAATTATCTTTCGGTTGCTCTATTTCCTCAACCAAGCCTCCAAACATGATGCGGTTTTCACTAAAATACAGAGCATCGACCCACCTTTCAATTGATGCATAAATCACAAAAATGATTTTTTTTTCAGTTTTTCGAGAAAATCGTGGGCTAACCCTTGCCGAAAAAAGTAGTATTTTCAAAACTATTTCCCACCCAATCAAAATGCACATCAAAAGAAATGTATTTAAATGCTCTACCCACAACTGCAAACCAAAATGTTATACGATCCCTCGTTTCCGAAAAATTAGTCAAAAAGTAAAATTACAGAATTTCGACCCAGCTCATCACAAATTATCTTTCGGTTGCTCTATTTCCTCAACCAAGCCTCCAAACATGATGCGGTTTTCACTAAAATACATAGCATCGACCCACCTTTCAATTGATGCATAAATCACAAAAATGATTTTTTATCAGTTTTTCGAGAAAATCGTGGGCTAACCCTTGCCGAAAAAAGTAGTATTTTCAAAACTATTTCCCACCCAATCAAAATGCACATCAAAAGAAATGTATTTAAATGCTCTACCCACAACTGCAAACCAAAATGTTATACGATCGCTCGTTTCCGAAAAATTAGTCAAAAAGTAAAATTACAGAATTTCGACCCAGCTCATCACAAATTATCTTTCGGTTGCTCTATTTCCTCAACCAAGCCTCCAAACATGATGCGGTTTTCACTAAAATACAGAGCATCGACCCACCTTTCAATTGATGCATCAATCACAAAAATGATTTTTTTTAAGTTTTTCGAGAAAATCGTGGGCTAACCCTTGCCGAAAAAAGTAGTATTTTCAAAACTATTTCCCACCCAATCAAAATGCACATCAAAAGAAAGATATTTAAATGCTCTACCCACAACTGCAAACCAAAATGTTATACGATCGCTCGTTTCCGAAAAATTAGTCAAAAAGTAAAATTACAGAATTTCGACCCAGCTCATCACAAATTATCTTTCGGTTGCTCTTTTTCCTCAACCAAGCCTTCAAACATGATGCGGTTTTCACTAAAATACAGAGCATCGACCCAGCTTTCAATTGATGCATAAATCACAAAAATGATTTTTTTTCAGTTTTTCGAGAAAATCGTGGGCTAACCCTTGCCGAAAAAAGGAGTATTTTCAAAACTATTTCCCACCCAATCAAAATGCACATCAAAAGAAAGGTATTTAAATGCTCTACCCACAACTGCAAACCAAAATGTTATACGATCGCTCGTTTCCGAAAAATTAGTCAAAAAGTAAAATTACAGAATTTCGACCCAGCTCATCACAAATTATCTTTCGGTTGCTCTATTTCCTCAACCAAGCCTCCAAACATGATGCGGTTTTCACTAAAATACAGAGCATCGACCCACCTTTCAATTGATGCATAAATCACAAAAATGATTTTTTTTTCAGTTTTTCGAGAAAATCGTGGGCTAACCCATTGCCGAAAAAGTAGTATTTTCAAAACTATTTCCCACCCAATCAAAATGCACATCAAAAGAAAGGTATTTAAATGCTCTACCCACAACTGCAAACCAAAATGTTATACGATCGCTCGTTTCCGAAAAATTAGTCAAAAAGTAAAATTACAGAATTTCGACCCAGCTCATCACAAATTATCTTTCGGTTGCTCTATTTCCTCAACCAAGCCTCCAAACATGATGCGGTTTTCACTAAAATACAGAGCATCGACCCACCTTTCAATTGATGCATAAATCACAAAAATGATTTTTTTTCAGTTTTTCGAGAAAATCGTGGGCTAACCCATTGCCGAAAAAGTAGCATTTTCAAATCTATTTCCCACCCAATCAAAATGCACATCAAAAGAAAGGTATTTAAATGCTCTACCCACAACTGCAAACCAAAATGTTATACGATCGCTCGTTTCCGAAAAATTAGTCAAAAAGTAAAATTACAGAATTTCGACCCAGCTCATCACAAATTATCTTTCGGTTGCTCTATTTCCTCAACCAAGCCTCCAAACATGATGCGGTTTTCACTAAAATACAGAGCTTCGACCCAGCTTTCAATTGATGCATAAATCACAAAAATGATTTTTTTTTCAGTTTTTCGAGAAAATCGTGGGCTAACCCTTGCCGAAAAAAGTAGTATTTTCAAAACTATTTCCCACCCAATCAAAATGCACATCAAAAGAAAGGTATTTAAATGCTCTACCCACAACTGCAAACCAAAATGTTATACGATCTCTCTTTTCCGAAAAATTAGTCAAAAAGTAAAATTACAGAATTTCGACCCAGCTCATCACAAATTATCTTTCGGTTGCTCTATTTCCTCAACCAAGCCTCCAAACATGATGCGGTTTTCACTAAAATACAGAGCATCGACCCACCTTTCAATTGATGCATAAATCACAAAAATGATTTTTTTTTCAGTTTTTCGAGAAAATCGTGGGCTAACCCTTGCCGAAAAAAGTAGTATTTTCAAAACTATTTCCCACCCAATCAAAATGCACATCAAAAGAAAGGTATTTAAATGCTCTAGCCACAACTGCAAACCAAAATGGTATACGATCGCTCGTTTCCGAAAAATTAGTCAAAAAGTAAAATTACAGAATTTCGACACAGCTCATCACAAATTATCTTTCGGTTGCTCTATTTCCTCAACCAAGCCTCCAAACATGATGCGGTTTTCACTAAAATACAGAGCATCGACCCACCTTTCAATTGATGCATAAATCACAAAAATGATTTTTTTTCAGTTTTTCGAGAAAATCGTGGGCTAACCCTTGCCGAAAAAAGTAGTATTTTCAAAACTATTTCCCACCCAATCAAAATGCACATCAAAAGAAAGGTATTTAAATGCTCTACCCACAACTGCAAACCAAAATGTTATACGATCTCTCTTTTCCGAAAAATTAGTCAGAAAGTAAAATTACAGAATTTCGACCCAGCTCATCACAAATTATCTTTCGGTTGCTCTATTTCCTCAACCAAGCCTCCAAACATGATGCGGTTTTCACTAAAATACAGAGCATCGACCCACCTTTCAATTGATGCATAAATCACAAAAATGATTTTTTTTCAATTTTTCGAGAAAATCGTGGGCTAACCCATTGCCAAAAAAGTAGTATTTTCAAAACTATTTCCCACCCAATCAAAATACACATCAAAAGAAAGGTATTTAAATGCTCTACCCACAACTGCAAACCAAAATGTTATACGATCGCTCGTTTCCGAAAAATTAGTCATAAAGTAAAATTACAGAATTTCGACCCAGCTCATCACAAATTATCTTTCGGTTGCTCTATTTCCTCAACCAAGCCTCCAAACATGATGCGGTTTTCACTAAAATACAGAGCATCGACCCACCTTTCAATTGATGCATAAATCACAAAAATGATTTTTTTTTCAGTTTTTCAAGAAAATCGTGGGCTAACCCATTGCCGAAAAAAGTAGTATTTTCAAAACTATTTCCCACCCAATCAAAATGCACATCAAAAGAAAGGTATTTAAATGCTCTACCCACAACTGCAAACCAAAATGTTATACGATCGCTCGTTTCCGAAAAATTAGTCAAAAAGTAAAATTACAGAATTTCGACCCAGCTCATCACAAATTATCTTTCGGTTGCTCTATTTCCTCAACCAAGCCTCCAAACATGATGCGGTTTTCACTAAAATACAGAGCATCGACCCACCTTTCAATAGATGCATAAATCACAAAAATGATTTTTTTTCAGTTTTTCGAGAAAATCGTGGGCTAACCCTTGCCGAAAAAAGTAGTATTTTCAAAACTATTTCCCACCCAATCAAAATGCACATCAAAAGAAAGGTATTTAAATGCTCTACCCACAACTGCAAACCAAAATGTTATACAATCGCTCGTTTCCGAAAAATTAGTCAAAAAGTAAAATTACAGAATTTCGACCCAGCTCATCACAAATTATCTTTCGGTTGCTCTATTTCCTCAACCAAGCCTCCAAACATGATGCGGTTTTCACTAAAATACAGAGCTTCGACCCACCTTTCAATTGATGCATAAATCACAAAAATGATTTTTTTTCAGTTTTTCGAGAAAATCGTGGGCTAACCCTTGCCGAAAAAAGTAGTATTTTCAAAACTATTTCCCACCCAATCAAAATGCACATCAAAAGAAAGGTATTTAAATGCTCTACCCACAACTGCAAACCAAAATGTTATACGATCTCTCTTTTCCGAAAAATTAGTCAAAAAGTAAAATTACAGAATTTCGACCCAGCTCATCACAAATTATCTTTCGGTTGCTCTATTTCCTCAACCAAGCCTCCAAACATGATGCGGTTTTCACTAAAATACAGAACATCGACCCACCTTTCAATTGATGCATAAATCTCAAAAATGATTTTTTTTTCAGTTTTTCGAGAAAATCGTGGGCTAACCCATTGCCGAAAAAAGTAGTATTTTCAAAACTATTTCCCACCCAATCAAAATACACATCAAAAGAAAGGTATTTAAATGCTCTACCCACAACTGCAAACCAAAATGTTATACGATCGCTCGTTTCCGAAAAATTAGTCAAAAAGTAAAATTACAGAATTTCGACCCAGCTCATCACAAATTATCTTTCGGTTGCTCTATTTCCTCAACCAAACCTCCAAACATGATGCGGTTTTCACTAAAATACAGAGCATCGACCCACCTTTCAATTGATGCATAAATCACAAAAATGATTTTTTTCAGTTTTTCGAGAAAATCGTGGGCTAACCCTTGCCGAAAAAGTAGTATTTTCAAAACTATTTCCCACCCAATCAAAATGCACATCAAAAGAAAGGTATTTAAATGCTCTACCAACAACTGCAAACCAAAATGTTATACGATCTCTCGTTTCCGAAAAATTAGTCAAAAAGTAAAATTACAGAATTTCGACCCAGCTCATCACAAATTATCTTTCGGTTGCTCTATTTCCTCAACCAAGCCTCCAAACATGATGCGGTTTTCACTAAAATACAGAGCATCGACCCACCTTTCAATTGATGCATAAATCACAAAAATGATTTTTTTTCGAGAAAATCGTGGGCTAACCCTTGCCGAAAAAAGTAGTATTTTCAAAATTATTTCCCAACCAATCAAAATACACATCAAAAGAAAGGTATTTAAATGCTCTACCCACAACTGCAAACCAAAATGTTATACGATCTCTCTTTTCCGAAAAATTAGTCAAAAAGTAAAATTACATAATTTCGACCCAGCTTATCACAAATTATCTTTCGGTTGCTCTATTTCCTCAACCAAGCCTCCAAACTTGATGCGGTTTTCACTAAAATACAGAGCATCGACCCACCTTTCAATTGATGCATAAATCACAAAAATGATTTTTTTTCAGTTTTTCGAGAAAATCGTGGGCTAACCCTTGCCGAAAAAAGTAGTATTTTCAAAACTATTTCCCACCCAATCAAAATGCACATCAAAAGAAAGGTATTTAAATGCTCTACCCACAACTGCAAACCAAAATGTTATACAATCGCTCGTTTCCGAAAAATTAGTCAAAAAGTAAAATTACAGAATTTCGACCCAGCTCATCACAAATTATCTTTCGGTTGCTCTATTTCCTCAACCAAGCCTCCAAACATGATGCGGTTTTCACTAAAATACAGAGCTTCGACCCACCTTTCAATTGATGCATAAATCACAAAAATGATTTTTTTTTCAGTTTTTCGAGAAAATCGTGGGCTAACCCTTGCCGAAAAAAGTAGTATTTTCAAAACTATTTCCCACCCAATCAAAATGCACATCAAAAGAAAGGTATTTAAATGCTCTACCCACAACTGCAAACCAAAATGTTATACGATCTCTCTTTTCCGAAAAATTAGTCAAAAAGTAAAATTACAGAATTTCGACCCAGCTCATCACAAATTATCTTTCGGTTGCTCTATTTCCTCAACCAAGCCTCCAAACATGATGCGGTTTTCACTAAAATACAGAACATCGACCCACCTTTCAATTGATGCATAAATCTCAAAAATGATTTTTTTTTCAGTTTTTCGAGAAAATCGTGGGCTAACCCATTGCCGAAAAAAGTAGTATTTTCAAAACTATTTCCCACCCAATCAAAATACACATCAAAAGAAAGGTATTTAAATGCTCTACCCACAACTGCAAACCAAAATGTTATACGATCGCTCGTTTCCGAAAAATTAGCCAAAAAGTAAAATTACAGAATTTCGACCCAGCTCATCACAAATTATCTTTCGGTTGCTCTATTTCCTCAACCAAGCCTCCAAACATGATGCGGTTTTCACTAAAATACAGAGCATCGACCCACCTTTCAATTGATGCATAAATCACAAAAATGATTTTTTTCAGTTTTTCGAGAAAATCGTGGGCTAACCCTTGCCGAAAAAGTAGTATTTTCAAAACTATTTCCCACCCAATCAAAATGCACATCAAAAGAAAGGTATTTAAATGCTCTACCAACAACTGCAAACCAAAATGTTATACGATCTCTCGTTTCCGAAAAATTAGTCAAAAAGTAAAATTACAGAATTTCGACCCAGCTCATCACAAATTATCTTTCGGTTGCTCTATTTCCTCAACCAAGCCTCCAAACATGATGCGGTTTTCACTAAAATACAGAGCATCGACCCACCTTTCAATTGATGCATAAATCACAAAAATGATTTTTTTTCGAGAAAATCGTGGGCTAACCCTTGCCGAAAAAAGTAGTATTTTCAAAATTATTTCCCAACCAATCAAAATACACATCAAAAGAAAGGTATTTAAATGCTCTACCCACAACTGCAAACCAAAATGTTATACGATCTCTCTTTTCCGAAAAATTAGTCAAAAAGTAAACTTACATAATTTCGACCCAGCTTATCACAAATTATCTTTCGGTTGCTCTATTTCCTCAACCAAGCCTCCAAACTTGATGCGGTTTTCACTAAAATACAGAGCATCGACCCACCTTTCAATTGATGCATAAATCACAAAAATGATTTTTTTTCAGTTTTTCGAGAAAATCGTGGGCTAACCCATTGCCGAAAAAAGTAGTATTTTCAAAACTATTTCCCACCCAATCAAAATGCACATCAATAGAAAGGTATTTAAATGCTCCACCCACAACTGCAAACCAAAATGTTATACGATCGCTCGTTTCCGAAAAATTAGTCAAAAAGTAAAATTACAGAATTTCGACCCAGCTCATCACAAATTATCTTTCGGTTGCTCTATTTCCTCAACCAAGCCTCCAAACATGATGCGGTTTTCACTAAAATACAGAGCATCGACCCACCTTTCAATTGATGCATAAATCACAAAAATGATTTTTTTTCAGTTTTTCGAGAAAATCGTGGGCTAACCCATTGCCGAAAAAGTAGCATTTTCAAATCTATTTCCCACCCAATCAAAATGCACATCAAAAGAAAGGTATTTAAATGCTCTACCCACAACTGCAAACCAAAATGTTATACGATCGCTCGTTTCCGAAAAATTAGTCAAAAAGTAAAATTACAGAATTTCGACCCAGCTCATCACAAATTATCTTTCGGTTGCTCTATTTCCTCAACCAAGCCTCCAAACATGATGCGGTTTTCACTAAAATACAGAGCTTCGACCCAGCTTTCAATTGATGCATAAATCACAAAAATGATTTTTTTTTCAGTTTTTCGAGAAAATCGTGGGCTAACCCTTGCCGAAAAAAGTAGTATTTTCAAAACTATTTCCCACCCAATCAAAATGCACATCAAAAGAAAGGTATTTAAATGCTCTACCCACAACTGCAAACCAAAATGTTATACGATCTCTCTTTTCCGAAAAATTAGTCAAAAAGTAAAATTACAGAATTTCGACCCAGCTCATCACAAATTATCTTTCGGTTGCTCTATTTCCTCAACCAAGCCTCCAAACATGATGCGGTTTTCACTAAAATACAGAGCATCGACCCACCTTTCAATTGATGCATAAATCACAAAAATGATTTTTTTTTCAGTTTTTCGAGAAAATCGTGGGCTAACCCTTGCCGAAAAAAGTAGTATTTTCAAAACTATTTCCCACCCAATCAAAATGCACATCAAAAGAAAGGTATTTAAATGCTCTAGCCACAACTGCAAACCAAAATGGTATACGATCGCTCGTTTCCGAAAAATTAGTCAAAAAGTAAAATTACAGAATTTCGACACAGCTCATCACAAATTATCTTTCGGTTGCTCTATTTCCTCAACCAAGCCTCCAAACATGATGCGGTTTTCACTAAAATACAGAGCATCGACCCACCTTTCAATTGATGCATAAATCACAAAAATGATTTTTTTTCAGTTTTTCGAGAAAATCGTGGGCTAACCCTTGCCGAAAAAAGTAGTATTTTCAAAACTATTTCCCACCCAATCAAAATGCACATCAAAAGAAAGGTATTTAAATGCTCTACCCACAACTGCAAACCAAAATGTTATACGATCTCTCTTTTCCGAAAAATTAGTCAGAAAGTAAAATTACAGAATTTCGACCCAGCTCATCACAAATTATCTTTCGGTTGCTCTATTTCCTCAACCAAGCCTCCAAACATGATGCGGTTTTCACTAAAATACAGAGCATCGACCCACCTTTCAATTGATGCATAAATCACAAAAATGATTTTTTTTCAATTTTTCGAGAAAATCGTGGGCTAACCCATTGCCAAAAAAGTAGTATTTTCAAAACTATTTCCAACCAATCAAAATACACATCAAAAGAAAGGTATTTAAATGCTCTACCCACAACTGCAAACCAAAATGTTATACGATCGCTCGTTTCCGAAAAATTAGTCAAAAAGTAAAATTACAGAATTTCGACCCAGCTCATCACAAATTATCTTTCGGTTGCTCTATTTCCTCAACCAAGCCTCCAAACATGATGCGGTTTTCACTAAAATACAGAGCATCGACCCACCTTTCAATTGATGCATAAATCACAAAAATGATTTTTTTTTCAGTTTTTCAAGAAAATCGTGGGCTAACCCATTGCCGAAAAAAGTAGTATTTTCAAAATTATTTCCCACCCAATCAAAATGCACATCAAAAGAAAGGTATTTAAATGCTCTACCCACAACTGCAAACCAAAATGTTATACGATCGCTCGTTTCCGAAAAATTAGTCAAAAAGTAAAATTACAGAATTTCGACCCAGCTCATCACAAATTATCTTTCGGTTGCTCTATTTCCTCAACCAAGCCTCCAAACATGATGCGGTTTTCACTAAAATACAGAGCATCGACCCACCTTTCAATTGATGCATAAATCACAAAAATGATTTTTTTTCAGTTTTTCGAGAAAATCGTGGGCTAACCCTTGCCGAAAAAAGTAGTATTTTCAAAACTATTTCCCACCCAATCAAAATGCACATCAAAAGAAAGGTATTTAAATGCTCTACCCACAACTGCAAACCAAAATGTTATACAATCGCTCGTTTCCGAAAAATTAGTCAAAAAGTAAAATTACAGAATTTCGACCCAGCTCATCACAAATTATCTTTCGGTTGCTCTATTTCCTCAACCAAGCCTCCAAACATGATGCGGTTTTCACTAAAATACAGAGCTTCGACCCACCTTTCAATTGATGCATAAATCACAAAAATGATTTTTTTTCAGTTTTTCGAGAAAATCGTGGGCTAACCCTTGCCGAAAAAAGTAGTATTTTCAAAACTATTTCCCACCCAATCAAAATGCACATCAAAAGAAAGGTATTTAAATGCTCTACCCACAACTGCAAACCAAAATGTTATACGATCTCTCTTTTCCGAAAAATTAGTCAAAAAGTAAAATTACAGAATTTCGACCCAGCTCATCACAAATTATCTTTCGGTTGCTCTATTTCCTCAACCAAGCCTCCAAACATGATGCGGTTTTCACTAAAATACAGAACATCGACCCACCTTTCAATTGATGCATAAATCTCAAAAATGATTTTTTTTTTAGTTTTTCGAGAAAATCGTGGGCTAACCCATTGCCGAAAAAAGTAGTATTTTCAAAACTATTTCCCACCCAATCAAAATACACATCAAAAGAAAGGTATTTAAATGCTCTACCCACAACTGCAAACCAAAATGTTATACGATCGCTCGTTTCCGAAAAATTAGTCAAAAAGTAAAATTACAGAATTTCGACCCAGCTCATCACAAATTATCTTTCGGTTGCTCTATTTCCTCAACCAAGCCTCCAAACATGATGCGGTTTTCACTAAAATACAGAGCATCGACCCACCTTTCAATTGATGCATAAATCACAAAAATGATTTTTTTCAGTTTTTCGAGAAAATCGTGGGCTAACCCTTGCCGAAAAAGTAGTATTTTCAAAACTATTTCCCACCCAATCAAAATGCACATCAAAAGAAAGGTATTTAAATGCTCTACCAACAACTGCAAACCAAAATGTTATACGATCTCTCGTTTCCGAAAAATTAGTCAAAAAGTAAAATTACAGAATTTCGACCCAGCTCATCACAAATTATCTTTCGGTTGCTCTATTTCCTCAACCAAGCCTCCAAACATGATGCGGTTTTCACTAAAATACAGAGCATCGACCCACCTTTCAATTGATGCATAAATCACAAAAATGATTTTTTTTCGAGAAAATCGTGGGCTAACCCTTGCCGAAAAAAGTAGTATTTTCAAAATTATTTCCCAACCAATCAAAATACACATCAAAAGAAAGGTATTTAAATGCTCTACCCACAACTGCAAACCAAAATGTTATACGATCTCTCTTTTCCGAAAAATTAGTCAAAAAGTAAAATTACATAATTTCGACCCAGCTTATCACAAATTATCTTTCGGTTGCTCTATTTCCTCAACCAAGCCTCCAAACTTGATGCGGTTTTCACTAAAATACAGAGCATCGACCCACCTTTCAATTGATGCATAAATCACAAAAATGATTTTTTTTCAGTTTTTCGAGAAAATCGTGGGCTAACCCATTGCCGAAAAAAGTAGTATTTTCAAAACTATTTCCCACCCAATCAAAATGCACATCAATAGAAAGGTATTTAAATGCTCCACCCACAACTGCAAACCAAAATGTTATACGATCGCTCGTTTCCGAAAAATTAGTCAAAAAGTAAAATTACAGAATTTCGACCCAGCTCATCACAAATTATCTTTCGGTTGCTCTATTTCCTCAACCAAGCCTCCAAACATGATGCGGTTTTCACTAAAATACAGAGCATCGACCCACCTTTCAATTGATGCATAAATCACAAAAATGATTTTTTTTTCAGTTTTTCGAGAAAATCGTGGGCTAACCCTGGCCGAAAAAGTAGTATTTTCAAAACTATTTCCCACCCACTATTTCCCACCCAATCAAAATGCACATCAAAAGAAAGGTATTTAAATGCTCTACCCACAACTGCAAACCAAAATGTTATACAATCGCTCGTTTCCGAAAAATTAGTCAAAAAGTAAAATTACAGAATTTCAACCCAGCTCATCACAAATTATCTTTCGGTTGCTCTATTTCCTCAACCAAGCCTCCAAACATGATGCGGTTTTCACTAAAATACAGAGCATCGACCCACCTTTCAATTGATGCATAAATCACAAAAATGATTTTTTTTCAGTTTTTCGAGAAAATCGTGGGCTAACCCTTGCCGAAAAAAGTAGTATTTTCAAAATTATTTCCCAACCAATCAAAATACACATCAAAAGAAAGGTATTTAAATGCTCTACCCACAACTGCAAACCAAAATGTTATACGATCTCTCTTTTCCGAAAAATTAGTCAAAAAGTAAAATTACAGAATTTCGACCCAGCTCATCACAAATTATGTTTCGGTTGCTCTATTTCCTCAACCAAGCCTCCAAACATGATGCGGTTTTCACTAAAATACAGAGCATCGACCCACCTTTCAATTGATGCATAAATCACAAAAATGATTTGTTTTCAGTTTTTCGAGAAAATCGTGGGCTAACCCTTGCCGAAAAAAGTAGTATTTTCAAAACTATTTCCCACCCAATCAAAATGCACATCAAAAGAAAGGTATTTAAATGCTCTACCCACAACTGCAAACCAAAATGTTATACGATCGCTCGTTTCCGAAAAATTAGTCAAAAAGTAAAATTACAGAATTTCGACCCAGCTCATCACAAATTATCTTTCGGTTGCTCTATTTCCTCAACCAAGCCTCCAAACATGATGCGGTTTTCACTAAAATACAGAGCATCGACCCACCTTTCAATTGATGCATAAATCACAAAAATGATTTTTTTTCAGTTTTTCGAGAATATCGTGGGCTAACCCTTGCCGAGAAAAGTTGTATTTTCAAAACTATTTCCCACCCAATCAAAATGCACATCAAAAGAAAGGTATTTAAATGCTCTACCCACAACTGCAAACCAAAATGTTATACGATCGCTCGTTTCCGAAAAATTAGTCAAAAAGTAAAATTACAGAATTTCGACTCAGCTCATCACAAATTATCTTTCGGTTGCTCTATTTCCTCAACCAAGCCTCCAAACATGATGCGGTTTTCACTAAAATACAGATCATCGACCCACCTTTCAATTGATGCATAAATCACATACATGATTTTTTTTCAGTTTTTCAAGAAAATCGTGGGCTAACCCTTGCCGAAAAAAGTAGTATTTTCAAAATTATTTCCCAACCGATCAAAATACACATCAAAAGAAAGGTATTTAAATGCTCTACCCACAACTGCAAACCAAAATGTTATACGATCACTCGTTTCCGAAAAATTAGTCAAAAAGTAAAATTACAGAATTTCGACCCAGCTCATCACAAATTATCTTTCGGTTGCTCTATTTCCTCAACCAAGCCTCCAAACATGATGCGGTTTTCACTAAAATACAGAGCATCGACCCACCTTTCAATTGATGCATAAATCTCAAAAATGTTTTTTTTTTCAGTTTTTCGAGAAAATCGTGGGCTAACCCTTGCCGAAAAAAGTAGTATTTTCAAAACTATTTCCCACCCAATCAAAATGCACATCAAAAGAAAGGTATTTAAATGCTCTACCCACAACTGCAAACCAAAATGTTATACAATCGCTCGTTTCCGAAAAATTAGTCAAAAAGTAAAATTACAGAATTTCGACCCAGCTCATCACAAATTATCTTTCGGTTGCTCTATTTCCTCAACCAAGCCTCCAAACATGATGCGGTTTTCACTAAAATACAGAGCATCGACCCACCTTTCAATTGATTCATAAATCTCAAAAATGATTTTTTTTCAGTTTTTCGAGAAAATCGTGGGCTAACTCATTGCCGAAAAAGTAGCATTTTCAAATCTATTTCCCACCCAATCAAAATGCACATCAAAAGAAAGGTATTTAAATGCTCTACCCACAACTGCAAACCAAAATGTTATACAATCGCTCGTTTCCGAAAAATTAGTCAAAAAGTAAAATTACAGAATTTCGACCCAGCTCATCAATTTCGACCAGCTCATCACAAATTATCTTTCGGTTGCTCTATTTACTCAACCAAGCCTCCAAACATGATGCGGTTTTCACTAAAATACAGAGCATCGACCCACCTTTCAATTGATGCATAAATCACAAAAATGATTTTTTTTCAGTTTTTCGAGAAAATCGTGGGCTAACCCTTGCCGAAAAAAGTAGTATTTTCAAAACTATTTCCCAACCAATCAAAATACACATCAAAAGAAAGGTATTTAAATGCTCTACCCACAACTGCAAACCAAAATGTTATACGATCTCTCTTTTCCGAAAAATTAGTCAAAAAGTAAAATTACAGAATTTCGACCCAGCTCATCACAAATTATCTTTCGGTTGCTCTATTTCCTCAACCAAGCCTCCAAACATGATGCGGTTTTCACTAAAATACAGAGCATCGACCCACCTTTCAATTGATGCATACATCTCAAAAATGATTTTTTTTCAGTTTTTCGAGAAAATCGTGGGCTAACCCTTGCCGAAAAAGTAGTATTTTCAAAACTATTTCCCACCCAATCAAAATGCACATCAAAAGAAAGGTATTTAAATGCTCTACCCACAACTGCAAACCAAAATGTTATACAATCGCTCGTTTCCGAAAAATTAGTCAAAAAGTAAAATTACAGAATTTCGACCCAGCTCATCACAAATTATCTTTCGGTTGCTCTATTTCCTCAACCAAGCCTCCAAACATGATGCGGTTTTCACTAAAATACAGAGCATCGACCCACCTTTCAATTGATGCATAAATCACAAAAATGATTTTTTTTCAGTTTTTCGAGAAAATCGTGGGCTAACCCTTGCCGAAAAAAGTAGTATTTTAAAACTATTTCCCGACCAATCAAAATGCACATCAAAAGAAAGGTATTTAAATGCTCTACCCACAACTGCAAACCAAAATGTTATACGATCGCTCGTTTCCGAAAAATTAGTCAAAAAGTAAAATTACAAAATTTCGACCCAGCTCATCACAAATTATCTTTCGGTTGCTCTATTTCCTCAACCAAGCCTCCAAACATGATGCGGTTTTCACTAAAATACAGAGCATCGACCCACCTTTCAATTGATGCATAAATCATAAAAAATGATTTTTTTTTCAGTTTTTCGAGAAAATCGTGGGCTAACCCATTGCCGAAAAAGTAGTATTTTCAAAACTATTTCCCACCCAATCAAAATGCACATCAAAAGAAAGGTATTTAAATGCTCTACCCACAACTGCAAACCAAAATGTTATACAATCGCCCACCTTTCAATTGATGCATAAATCACAAAAATGATTTTTTTTCAGTTTTTCGAGAAAATCGTGGGCTAACCCTTGCCGAAAAAAGTAGTATTTTAAAACTATTTCCCACCCAATCAAAATGCACATCAAAAGAAAGGTATTTAAATGCTCTACCCACAACTGCAAACCAAAATGTTATACAATCGCTCGTTTCCGAAAAATTAGTCAAAAAGTAAAATTACAGAATTTCGACCCAGCTCATCACAAATTATCTTTCGGTTGCTCTATTTCCTCAACCAAGCCTCCAAACATGATGCGGTTTTCACTAAAATACAGAGCATCGACCCACCTTTCAATTGATGCATAAATCTCAAAAATGATTTTTTTTCAGTTTTTCGAGAAAATCGTGGGCTAACCCTTGCCGATAAAAGTAGTATATTTAAAATTATTTCCCACCCAATCAAAATGCACATCAAAAGAAAGGTATTTAAATGCTCTACCCACAACTGCAAACCAAAATGTTATACGATCTCTCTTTTCCGAAAAATTAGTCAAAAAGTAAAATTACAGAATTTCGACCCAGCTCATCACAAATTATCTTTCGGTTGCTCTATTTCCTCAACCAAGCCTCCAAACATGATGCGGTTTTCACTAAAATACAGAGCATCGACCCACCTTTCAATTGATGCATAAATCACATAAATGATTTTTTTTCAGTTTTTCGAGAAAATCTTGGGATAACCCTTGCCGAAAAACGTAGTATTTTCAAAACTATTTCCCACCCAATCAAAATGCACATCAAAAGAAAGGTATTTAAATGCTCTACCCACAACTGCAAACCAAAATGTTATACGATCTCTCTTTTCCGAAAAATTAGTCAAAAAGTAAAATTACAGAATTTCGACCCAGCTCATCACAAATTATCTTTCGGTTGCTCTATTTCCTCAACCAAGCCTCCAAACATGATGCGGTTTTCACTAAAATACAGAGCATCGACCCACCTTTCAATTGATGCATAAATCTCAAAAATGTTTTTTTTTCAGTTTTTCGAGAAAATCGTGGGCTAACCCTTGCCGAAAAAAGTAGTATTTTCAAAACTATTTCCCACCCAATCAAAATGCACATCAAAAGAAAGGTATTTAAATGCTCTACCCACAACTGCAAACCAAAATGTTATACGATCGCTCGTTTCCGAAAAATTAGTCAAAAAGTAAAATTACAGAATTTCGACCCAGCTCATCACAAATTTTCTTTCGGTTGCTCTATTTCCTCAACCAAGCCTCCAAACATGATGCGGTTTCCACTAAAATACAGAGCATCGACCCACCTTTCAATTGATGCATAAATCACAAAAATGATTTTTTTTCAGTTTTTCGAGAAAATCGTGGGCTAACCCATTGCCGAAAAAGTAGTATTTTCAAAACTATTTCCCACCCAATCAAAATGCACATCAAAAGAAAGGTATTTAAATGCTCTACCCACAACTGCAAACCAAAATGTTATACAATCGCTGGTTTCCGAAAAATTAGTCAAAAAGTAAAATTACAGAATTTCGACCCAGCTCATCACAAATTATCTTTCGGTTGCTCTATTTCCTCAACCAAGCCTCCAAACATGATGCGGTTTTCACTAAAATACAGAGCATCGACCCACCTTTCAATTGATGCATAAATCACAAAAATGATTTTTTTTCAGTTTTTCGAGAAAATCGTGGGCTAACCCTTGCCGAAAAAAGTAGTATTTTCAAAACTATTTCCCACCCAATCAAAATGCACATCAAAAGAAAGGTATTTAAATGCTCTACCCACAACTGCAAACCAAAATGTTATACGATATCTCTTTTCCGAAAAGTTAGTCAAAAAGTAAAATTACAGAATTTCGACCCAGCTCATCACAAATTATCTTTCGGTTGCTCTATTTCCTCAACCAAGCCTCCAAACATGATGCGGTTTTCACTAAAATACAGAGCATCGACCCACCTTTCAATTGATGCATAAATCACAAAAATGATTTTTTTTTCAGTTTTTCGAGAAAATCGTGGGCTAACCCTTGCCGAAAAAAGGAGTATTTTCAAAACTATTTCCCACCCAATCAAAATGCACATCAAAAGAAAGGTATTTAAATGCTCTACCCACAACTGCAAACCACAATGTTATACGATCTCTCTTTTCCGAAAAATTAGTCAAAAAGTAAAATTACAGAATTTCGACCCAGCTCATCACAAATTATCTTTCGGTTGCTCTATTTCCTCAACCAAGCCTCCAAACATGATGCGGTTTTCACTAAAATACAGAGCATCGACCCACCTTTCAATTAATGCATAAATCACAAAAATGATTTTTTTTTCAGTTTTTCGAGAAAATCTCGGGCTAACCCTTGCCGAAAAAAGTAGTATTTTCAAAACTATTTCCCACCCAATCAAAATACACATCAAAAGAAAGGTATTTAAATGCTCTACCCACAACTTCAAACCAAAATGTTATACGATCTCTCTTTTCCGAAAAATTAGTCAAAAAGTAAAATTACAGAATTTCGACCCAGCTCATCACAAATTATCTTTCGGTTGCTCTATTTCCTCAACCAAGCCTCCAAACATGATGCGGTTTTCACTAAAATACAGAGCATCGACCCACCTTTCAATTGATGCATAAATCACAAAAATGATTTTTTTTCAGTTTTTCGAGAAAATCGTGGGCTAACCCTTGCCGAAAAAAGTAGTATTTTCAAAACTATTTCCCACCCAATCAAAATGCACATCAAAAGAAAGGTATTTAAATGCTCTACCCACAACTGCAAACCAAAATGTTATACGATCTCTCTTTTCCGAAAAATTAGTCAAAAAGTAAAATTACAGAATTTCGACCCAGCTCATCACAAATTATCTTTCGGTTGCTCTATTTCCTCAACCAAGCCTCCAAACATGATGCGGTTTTCACTAAAATACAGAGCATCGACCCACCTTTCAATTGATGCATAAATCACAAAAAATGATTTTTTTTTCAGTTTTTCGAGAAAATCGTGGGCTAACCCATTGCCGAAAAAGTAGTATTTTCAAAACTATTTCCCACCCAATCAAAATGCACATCAAAAGAAAGGTATTTAAATTCTCTACCCACAACTGCAAACCAAAATGTTATACGATCGCTCGTTTCCGAAAAATTAGTCAAAAAGTAAAATTACAGAATTTCGACCCAGCTCATCACAAATTATCTTTCGGTTGCTCTATTTCCTCAAAACCAAGCCTCCAAACATGATGAGATTTTCACAAATATACAGAGCATCGACCCACCTTTCAATTGATGCATAAATCACAAAAATGATTTTTTTTCAGTTTTTCGAGAAAATCGTGGGCTAACCCTTGCCGAAAAAAGTAGTATTTTCAAAACTATTTCCCACCCAATCAAAATGCACATCAAAAGAAAGGTATTTAAATGCTCTACCCACAACTGCAAACCAAAATGTTATACGATCGCTCGTTTCCGAAAAATTAGTCAAAAAGTAAAATTACAGAATTTCGACCCAGCTCATCACAAATTATCTTTCGGTTGCTCTATTTCCTCAACCAAGCCTCCAAACATGATGCGGTTTTCACTAAAATACAGAGCATCGACCCACCTTTCAATTGATGCATAAATCTCAAAAATGATTTTTTTTCAGTTTTTCGAGATAATCGTGGGCTAACCCTTGCCGAAAAAGTAGTATTTTCAAAATTATTTCCCACCCAATCAAAATGCACATCAAAAGAAAGGTATTTAAATGCTCTACCCACAACTCCAAACCAAAATGTTATACAATCGCTGGTTTCCGAAAAATTAGTCAAAAAGTAAAATTACAGAATTTCGACCCAGCTCATCACAAATTATCTTTCGGTTGCTCTATTTCCTCAACCAAGCCTCCAAACATGATGCGGTTTTCACTAAAATACAGAGCATCGACCCACCTTTCAATTGATGCATAAATCACAAAAATGATTTTTTTTCAGTTTTTCGAGAAAATCGTGGGCTAACCCTTGCCGAAAAAAGTAGTATTTTCAAAACTATTTCCCACCCAATCAAAATGCACATCAAAAGAAAGGTATTTAAATGCTCTACCCACAACTGCAAACCAAAATGTTATACGATCTCTCTTTTCCGAAAAGTTAGTCAAAAAGTAAAATTACAGAATTTCGACCCAGCTCATCACAAATTATCTTTCGGTTGCTCTATTTCCTCAACCAAGCCTCCAAACATGATGCGGTTTTCACTAAAATACAGAGCATCGCCCACCTTTCAATTGATGCATAAATCACAAAAATGATTTTTTTTCAGTTTTTCGAGAAAATCGTGGGCTAACCCTTGCCGAAAAAAGTAGTATTTTCAAAATTATTTCCCAACCAATCAAAATACACATCAAAAGAAAGGTATTTAAATGCTCTACCCACAACTGCAAACCAAAATGTTATACGATCTCTCTTTTCCGAAAAATTAGTCAAAAAGTAAAATTACAGAATTTCGACCCAGCTCATCACAAATTATCTTTCGGTTGCCCTATTTCCTCAACCAAGCCTCCAAACATGATGCGGTTTTCACTAAAATACAGAGCATCGACCCACCTTTCAATTGATGCATAAATCACAAAAATGATTTTTTTTCAGTTTTTCGAGAAAATCGTGGGCTAACCCTTGCCGAAAAAGTAGTATTTTCAAAACTATTTCCCACCCAATCAAAATACACATCAAAAGAAAGGTATTTAAATGCTCTACCCACAACTGCAAACCAAAATGTTATACGATCTCTCTTTTCCGAAAAATTAGTCAAAAAGTAAAATTACAGAATTTCGATCCAGCTCATCACAAATTATCTTTCGGTTGCTCTATTTCCTCAACCAAGCCTCCAAACATGATGCGGTTTTCACTAAAATACAGAGCATCGACCCACCTTTCAATTGATGCATAAATCACAAAAATGATTTTTTTTCAGTTTTTCGAGAAAATAGTGGGCTAACCCTTGCCGAAAAAAGTAGTATTTTCAAAACTATTTCCCACCCAATCAAAATGCACATCAAAAGAAAGGTATTTAAAAATGCTCTACCCACAACTGCAAACCAAAATGTTATACGATCTCTCTTTTCCGAAAAATTAGTCAAAAAGTAAAATTACAGAATTTCGACCCAGCTCATCACAAATTATCTTTCGGTTGCTCTATTTCCTCAACCAAGCCTCCAAACATGATGCGGTTTTCACTAAAACACAGAGCATCGACCCACCTTTCAATTGATGCATAAATCACAAAAATGATTTTTTTTCAGTTTTTCGAGAAAATCGTGGGCTAACCCATTGCCGAAAAAGTAGTATTTTCAAAACTATTTCCCACCCAATCAAAATGCACATCAAAAGAAAGGTATTTAAATTCTCTACCCACAACTGCAAACCAAAATGTTATACGATCGCTCGTTTCCGAAAAATTAGTCAAAAAGTAAAATTACAGAATTTCGACCCAGCTCATCACAAATTATCTTTCGGTTGCTCTATTTCCTCAACCAAGCCTCCAAACATGATGCGGTTTTCACTAAAATACAGAGCATCGACCCACCTTTCAATTGATGCATAAATCTCAAAAATGATTTTTTTTCAGTTTTTCGAGAAAATCGTGGGCTAACCCTTGCCGAAAAAAGTAGTATTTTCAAAACTATTTCCCACCCAATCAAAATGCACATCAAAAGAAAGGTATTTAAATGCTCTACCCACAACTGCAAACCAAAATGTTATACGATCGCTCGTTTCCGAAAAATTAGTCAAAAAGTAAAATTGCAGAATTTCGACCCAGCTCATCACAAATTATCTTTCGGTTGCTCTATTTCCTCAACCAAGCCTCCAAACATGATGCGGTTTTCACTAAAATACAGAGCATCGACCCACCTTTCAATTGATGCATAAATCTCAAAAATGATTTTTTTTTCAGTTTTTCGAGAAAATCGTGGGCTAACCCTTGCCGAAAAAAGTAGTATTTTCAAAACTATTTCCCACCCAATCAAAATGCACATCAAAAGAAAGGTATTTAAATGCTCTACCCACAACTGCAAACCAAAATGTTATACGATCGCTCGTTTCCGAAAAATTAGTCAAAAAGTAAAATTACAGAATTTCGACCCAGCTCATCACAAATTATCTTTCGGTTGCTCTATTTCCTCAACCAAGCCTCCAAACATGATGCGGTTTTCACTAAAATACAGAGCATCGACCCACCTTTCAATTGATGCATAAATCACAAAAATGATTTTTTTCAGTTTTTCGAGAAAATCGTGGGCTAACCCATTGCCGAAAAAAGAAGTATTTTCAAAACTATTTCCCACCCAATCAAAATGCACATCAAAAGAAAGGTATTTAAATGCTCTACCCACAACTGCAAACCAAAATGTTATACGATCTCTCTTTTCCGAAAAATTAGTCAAAAAGTAAAATTACAGAATTTCGACCCAGCTCATCACAAATTATCTTTCGGTTGCTCTATTTCCTCAACCAAGCCTCCAAACATGATGCGGTTTTCACTAAAATATAGAGCATCGACCCACCTTTCAATTGATGCCTAAATCACAAAAATGATTTTTTTTCAGTTTTTCGAGAAAATCGTGGGCTAACCCTTTCCGAAAAAAGTAGTATTTTCAAAACTATTTCCCACCCAATCAAAATGCACATCAAAAGAAAGGTATTTAAATGCTCTACCCACAACTGCAAACCAAAATGTTATACGATCGCTCGTTTCCGAAAAATTAGTCAAAAAGTAAAATTACAGAATTTCGACCCAGCTCATCACAAATTATCTTTCGGTTGCTCTATTTCCTCAACCAAGCCTCCAAACATGATGCGGTTTTCACTAAAATACAGAGCATCGACCCACCTTTCAATTGATGCATAAATCACAAAAATGATTTTTTTTCAGTTTTTCGAGAAAATCGTGGGCTAACCCTTGCCGAAAAAAGTTGTATTTTCAAAACTATTTCCCACCCAATCAAAATGCACATCAAAAGAAAGGTATTTAAATGCTCTACCCACAACTGCAAACCAAAATGTTATACGATCGCTCGTTTCCGAAAAATTAGTCAAAAAGTAAAATTACAGAATTTCGACCCAGCTCATCACAAATTATCTTTCGGTTGCTCTATTTCCTCAACCAAGCCTCCAAACATGATGCGGTTTTCACTAAAATACAGAGCATCGACCCACCTTTCAATTGATGCATAAATCACAAAAATGATTTTTTTTCAGTTTTTCGAGAAAATCGTGGGCTAACCCATTGCCGAAAAAATAGCATTTTCAAATCTATTTCCCACCCAATCAAAATGCACATCAAAAGAAAGGTATTTAAATGCTCTACCCACAACTGCAAACCAAAATGTTATACGATCTCTCGTTTCCGAAAAATTAGTCAAAAAGTAAAATTACAGAATTTCGACCCAGTTCATCACAAATTATCTTTCGGTTGCTCTATTTCCTCAACCAAGCCTCCAAACATGATGCGGTTTTCACTAAAATACAGAGCATCGACCCACCTTTCAATTGATGCATAAATCACAAAAATGATTTTTTTTCAGTTTTTCGAGAAAATCGTGGGCTAACCCTTGCCGAAAAAAGTAGTATTTTCAAAATTATTTCCCAACCAATCAAAATACACATCAAAAGAAAGGTATTTAAATGCTCTACCCACAACTGCAAACCAAAATGTTATACGATCTCTCTTTTCCGAAAAATTAGTCAAAAAGTAAAATTACAGAATTTCGACCCAGCTCATCACAAATTATCTTTCGGTTGCTCTATTTCCTCAACCAAGCCTCCAAACATGATGCGGTTTTCACTAAAATACAGAGCATCGACCCACCTTTCAATTGATGCATAAATCACAAAAATGATTTTTTTTTCAGTTTTTCGAGAAAATCGTGGGCTAACCCTTGCCGAAAAAAGTAGTATTTTCAAAACTATTTCCCACCCAATCAAAATGCACATCAAAAGAAAGGTATTTAAATGCTCTACCCACAACTGCAAACCAAAATGTTATACGATCGCTCGTTTCCGAAAAATTAGTCAAAAAGTAAAATTACAGAATTTCGACCCAGCTCATCACAAATTATCTTTCGGTTGCTCTATTTCCTCAACCAAGCCTCCAAACATGATGCGGTTTTCACTAAAATACAGAGCATCGATCCACCTTTCAATTGATGCATAAATCACAAAAATGATTTTTTTTCAGTTTTTCGAGAAAATCGTGGGCTAACCCTTGCCGAAAAAAGTAGTATTTTCAAAACTATTTCCCACCCAATCAAAATGCACATCAAAAGAAAGGTATTTAAATGATCTACCCACAACTGCAAACCAAAATGTTATACGATCTCTCTTTTCCGAAAAATTAGTCAAAAAGTAAAATTACAGAATTTCGACCCAGCTCGTCACAAATTATCTTTCGGTTGCTCTATTTCCTCAACCAAGCCTCCAAACATGATGCGGTTTTCACTAAAATACAGAGCATCGACCCACCTTTCAATTGATGCATAAATCACAAAAATGATTTTTTTCAGTTTTTCGAGAAAATCGTGGGCTAACCCTTGCCGAAAAAAGTAGTATTTTCAAAATTATTTCCCAACCAATCAAAATACACATCAAAAGAAAGGTATTTAAATGCTCTACCCACAACTGCAAACCAAAATGTTATACGATCTCTCTTTTCCGAAAAATTAGTCAAAAAGTAAAATTACAGAATTTCGACCCAGCTCATCACAAATTATCTTTCGGTTGCTCTATTTCCTCAACCAAGCCTCCAAACATGATGAGGTTTTCACTAAAATACAGAGCATCGACCCACCTTTCAATTGATGCATAAATCACAAAAATGATTTTTTTTCAGTTTTTCGAGAAAATCGTGGGTTAACCCTTGCCGAAAAAAGTAGTATTTTCAAAACTATTTCCCACCCAATCAAAATGCACATCAAAAGAAAGGTATTTAAATGCTCTACCCACAACTGCAAACCAAAATGTTATACGATCGCTCGTTTCCGAAAAATTAGTCAAAAAGTAAAATTACAGAATTTCGACCCAGCTCATCACAAATTATCTTTCGGTTGCTCTATTTCCTCAACCAAGCCTCCAAACATGATGCGGTTTTCACTAAAATACAGAGCATCGACCCACCTTTCAATTGATGCATAAATCACAAAAATGATTTTTTTTCAGTTTTTCGAGAAAATCGTGGGCTAACCCTTGCCGAAAAAAGTAGTATTTTCAAAACTATTTCCCACCCAATCAAAATGCACATCAAAAGAAAGGTATTTAAATGCTCTACCCACAACTGCAAACCAAAATGTTATACGATCTCTTTTTTCCGAAAAATTAGTCAAAAAGTAAAATTACAGAATTTCGACCCAGCTCATCACAAATTATCTTTCGGTGGCTCTATTTCCTCAACCAAGCCTCCAAACATGATGCGGTTTTCACTAAAATACAGAGCATCGACCCACCTTTCAATTGATGCATAATTCACAAAAATGATTTTTTTTCAGTTTTTCGAGAAAATCGTGGGCTAACCCTTGCCGAAAAAGTAGTATTTTCAAAATTATTTCCCACCCAATCAAAATACACATCAAAAGAAAGGTATTTAAATGCTCTACCCACAACTGCAAACCAAAATGTTATACGATCTCTCTTTTCCGAAAAATTAGTCAAAAAGTAAAATTACAGAATTTCGACCCAGCTCATCA
>NW_026605231.1:0-23074 GCF_945859685.1 Eupeodes corollae
GAATCAGCACTGATAGTGTCGTGTTGTGTCATCCTGAATTTTTGGCCTACCTCCTCTTTTTCAAAAGTTACATTATTCGAATTTTTAGACGAATTACCAGGCTTTTAAGAAGAATTATCAGGGTTTTTGATTTTATTATTAAAATTTTCATAAAGTTAATCCCACAAAACTTATTTTATTTTATAATTTTGTATCCATTGGATACAATTTTCGTTGCTCCACACTTTTCGCGACATTTTATATCTATATGTATATTCGAAGCTACTTACCGACTTTCGATCTATGTTAATGCAATTTGGTATAGGAATCATAAACACTTCAAAAATGTTTCACGAACGACCAGACCAAAAAAAAGAAATGTTTCTGTTTTTCTGAAACATTTTTTCAATGTTTCTGAAATATTTTGAAAATGGGTTTTTTGTCTGGACGGACCTTAATGTTCTTGTCAACAACCAAATGTTTAGTAAACATATTTTGATGAACATTAACATTTCTCTTAAAATTAATAAATTGATTCCTTAACCAACAGGGTAATTCATTATGTGGTTTCAAAAGTAAGCATACAAAAAATACACATTAAAAATTCTTTTAAATGATATTTCTTTTCTGTTACAAAGTTTGAACGTTGACTACATAATTTAGATGACCTCTACGCGATTCTTTTGAGGTAACTTTTGACCACTTGTTGACACATATTGGGCGATATATCAGCCATAACTTCACGAATGTTGATTTTTAAGTGCTCAAGAGTTAAAGCTTTATGAAGAAAATTTTTTGCTCGAAAAATCGCCGTCTACCAAATGTTGTCTAAGCCCCATTCGACGTACCTATGACATTGTGAATGGTCAGCAGGCTTCAGTGGTTGTGTGATGTAGGTGTAGACCCAAATGAAAAATACGGCATTATGTGCCGTCCTTGTTCTTGAGAACGACGAGGATTCCACACATTTGGGTCTTGGGCAAAACATTTACTTACAGCAACTATATGTATATTCACGTAGTAGGGTTGCATGATGGTAAGTGCGTTAGACTGGAGTGCGTCAAGTTAGCGCCCCTTTTTCGAATTTTAAAATTTTGGAAAGTTGCTCCAGGTTGTTCCGCATTTTTCAAAAAGTATTTTTGAAAAATACCCAAAAATGGGGGTGTTAGACTACAAAAACTGTTTTTGACCTAACCTTTTTAAAATTGTTCCAGGTTGTTCTAGTTGTTCTGAACATTGGTCCAAATTTTTGGACCTCTATGATAAAAATTTCAAAAGATATGGGCAAAATTTGGAAATATTCGAAATTCTAACTTTTTAAATGTTTTTTAGATTCTAAAAAGTTTTCTAATCATTGTTCTAAACAATAAGAGTCGAGAAATGTATGTTTTAAACGATATTGCTCCCAATTTTTT
The DNA here is from genome assembly GCF_945859685.1 of Eupeodes corollae. Lineage (NCBI taxonomy): Eukaryota > Metazoa > Arthropoda > Insecta > Diptera > Syrphidae > Eupeodes > Eupeodes corollae. The sequence goes on from NW_026605231.1 coordinate 1,395, forward strand.
TGTTCAAAAATGCAAAATAAGTATATCCATTTTTTTATTTTTAAGCCTACATTTTAATTGAACGTGATTAAGCACATGTTAGGTTAGGTTATAGTGGCTGTCCAATATGGAAACGGACACACTTAGGCCAGTTTAATGGCCCATTGTGGTACCACATAAACTTCAGGCTTCCTCCTAAGCTCAATGGAACCAGTTAGAGTCCCTTACGAAACGTGAGAGGCTGATTATACTGATATGATTTAGATCGTTTAGATCATTAAAGAAGAATTCTCCTAGGTAATTCTTGCGTTTTCGAGCTAGAGCAGGGCATGTGCAGAAAAGATGAAGAACCGTTTTTTCCTCTTCCTCGTCCATACAGCTTCTGCAAAAGTCATTTGAGAATACGCCTAGTCTCGTGGCGTGCTTTCCTATTAGACAGTGTCCGGTTATGACACCTATTATCGAGCTTATATGCGATCTGCTTAGAGAAAGCAAGCACCTTGATCGTTTTAAATCTAGTGTTGGCCAGATGTTTTTTGTGGCTTGACACGTGGTGATGTTGGTTCACCTGGTGCCTGCCCTCCTCGCAGCGTCTTGCATTAGCAGCAGTTTACAAGTAGCGATTGGTATGCCAGTACTTGCCAAACGTGGTAGGATGGGCTGTACTGTACCGTTCCTGGCGAGTTCATCTGCCTTACAGTTACCTGGAATGTCTCTATGGCCCGGCACCCAGCATTGGTGAATATTAAACTGCTGCGCCATCTCCATTAGAGATGCTCGACAGTTATGGACTGTTATAGAGTTTGTAGAGACAGAGTCCAGAGATTTGATAGCGGCCTGGCTGTCGGAGAAAATACATATATCAGATGTTGATATCACGTTTTCTTTGAGCCAAGACAAGACTTCCTTAATCGCCAAAAGTTCCGCCTGGAACACGCTACAATGATTGGGAAGGCGGAATGAGAGACTTAATTTCAGTCGTTCAGAGTACACACCACCACCAACCCCTTCTTTGGTCTTTGAGCCATCTGTGTAAAAGTGGATTGACTCATCCTCTAAGAATGTCCTATCCTCCCAAAAAGATCTGGTAGGTATAGAAATCTGGAAATTCCTGTCGAATTGTAGTTGGGGATGGTGTAGTCTGTGTGCTTTGGTATTGATTCTAAGTACCTTAGAATAACGGAGTGGCCAATGTTGTTGTTAGTCCACTGCGACGAAGCATTGAGGCGGATAGCAGAGCTTGCAGCTATTTGTTTGCTAAATATGTCAAGAGGTGTAAGGTAGAGCAAGGTGTCCAGTGCCGCAGACGGGGTCGTGCGAAGCGATCCGCTTATACATAGGTAGGCTGAGCGTTGGACTTTATTTATCGCTGTTTATACCTTTCTCTAAAGCAGGCCACCATACTGCCACACCGTACGTTAAAATCGGTCTGATTACCGATGTGTATAGCCAATGCGTGACTCTGGGCTGTTAACCCCATTTATTACCAATAGCTTTTTTGCAAGAAAAGAGAGCTACAGTAGCTTTTTTGACTCTTTCCTGTACGTTGCGTTTCCAATTTAGTTTTTTCTCTAAGACAAGACCTAGGTATTTGGCCTCGTCTGAGAATTTTAATTGGATTCCTTTAATATAAGGAGGGTTGACAAATGGAATTTTGTATCTCCTCGAAAATAAGACCAGATCGGTTTTGTGTGTGTTAACAGCCAGTCCACACCGATCAGCCCAAAGTATTAGTCTGTCTAAGGCATTTTGTAAGAGTTCTTTTAGGATATTAAGATGCTTTCCTGAAACTGCTATAGCAACGTCGTCCGCATAAGCTATCACTCTGAAACCCTCCGCATCCAGACTAGTTAGGATTTCATTCACCACTAGGTTCCAGAGGAGAGGGGATAGAACACCACCTTGCGGTGTCCCTCTACTAACGAATCGTCTGCAAGAAGAGTTGCCCAGTTTTGAGTTAATTATTCTGCTAGTAAGCATTAAATGAATTAAATCCCGAAGCGAACTCTCTACATTTAGAGATGTCAGTGTTGATGTGATTGCAGATGTGTCCACGTTGTTAAAGGCACCTTCGATGTCAAGGAAAGCAACCAAAGTGAACTCTTTATGATGGAGGGAATATTCGATGGTGCGTACTAAAGTGTGTAACGCTGTTTCCACCAATTTACCCTTACAGTACCCATGTTGAGACGAAGACAGAAGTCTTGTATCGATACGTGCCCTTAAATGGATATCAATCAATCTTTCCAGGGTCTTAAGAAGGAATGATGATAGACTTATAGGTCGTAGATCTTTGGGATTGACTTGGGAGTATTTACCTGCCTTAGGTATAAAAACAACTTTAACTTCTCTCCATGCCGAGGGAACATGGACCAGGTAAAGACAGCTGGTAAAAATTGCCTCAAGGATTGGTGCAATTATATCAGAAGCCTTTTGTAATTCGACTGGTATTATACCATCTGGTTCTGCAGCTTTAAATGGTTTGAAGCTGTTGAGAGCCCATTGTAGCTTATCCTTTGTGATTAGACCTTGTGGATATGTTGAATTTTGAACTTGAACGTATAAAACTGTTGCAAGTTTCGGTAAGAGAACTACCAGGAAAATGAGTGTCCAATAGTAAGTTCAGCGATTCATTACTTGAATTTGTCCAGGTGCCGTCTGTATTTTTCAAGCAGCTTGGCAAAGCTGGATTAGTTGAAAGAATTTTCCGTAACCTAGAGGCTTCAGAAGTTTCTTCTATCATGCCACAGAAGGATCGCCAAGAAGATCGCTTGGATTTCCTTAGTGCCTTCTTGTAGATTCTTAGGGATTCTTTGTAGGAGTCTCAATGAGAGGCTAGTCTTGCAGCTTTGGCCCGGTTGAAAAGTTTCCTGCATTCCTTCCTGAGCGAGTCAAGCTCTGATGCAAACCATTGAGGTTTCCTCTTTCCTCTTATGTGTATAAGTGGACAAGCAATTTCTAGCGATGTGTTCATAGCTGAGGTAAGGTCATTGACTTTGTTGTCAAGTTCGTTAGCGTTAGAGGAAGGACTAGATAGTCCAGGTTCTAGTAAACTCTGTAATGAGTTCCTGTATAAAGCCCTGTCAGTTTTCCGATAGTTTCGAAAAGTCAATGTACTCGGGTTATCATCCACATTTATATTGAACTGGATATATCTATGATCAGAGAATGAGTGTTCCTTGGATACTTTCCAGTCCATGATCATATGGTGTATACTATCTGAGACAAGAGTTATGTCTAAGACTTCTTGTCGAGTTTTTGTTATGAAGGTTGGTTCATTACCAACATTACTTACTAAGAGGTTAGTACCAAGAATATAATCAAAAAGAGACTCACCTCTGTCGTTGATATTCGTACTGCCCCATACAGTATGATGAGCGTTAGCATCGCTCCAAATAATTAGGCGGATCCTTTGCCTTTCCGCTTCAGCGACGACTCTCTCTAGGGTTTTTCCAGGGAGAGGGTCAAGGTGGTCATGCCCAAGATACGCCGATACCAGCCAGAAACTTCCTTTGGTTGTTTCCAGCCTAGCTACGGTGGTATCTCTGTCACTGAAACGATGGAGTAAAAATACATTAATGCTACGTTTCACTAGTATGCAAGATCTATGTTCACCTTTATCTGTCACACAAAGTGTGTAGTATCCAGGAGTCCTGAGTCCTCGCACAACGGATCCTACAATCCATTTCTCTTGGATCAGGACAATATCTTCCCCGTTACTCGCCAGACGGAGATGAAGTGAGGCCGAGGCCTTTATGGAGTGTTGGAGATTAATCTGTACTAACTGCAGCATTTTGGCTACAAATTAGGCAGATCAACCTCCACCACGGTTTTGTTCTGATCCTCTGAGTCTGAGGATGAACCCAAGAGTTCGTCCTCGCTCAGAAGGATCATGTTAAGGTCGTCCTCAGTCTCCATTAAGGATGGACTGTCCACGACTTTTGTAGAGGGTGCAGTCACGATTGGAGAGGACAAGGGTGCATCGTCACCCTCTGTTAGGAGAGAAGACGACGTCCCAGGTTCACCAACCGCTAGTTCACCTTTGGTAGTTTTTGGAGGCCCGCTTTCCGCATTAACCTCATCTTTTTTATAGATTCGAATTTTAATGGATTCGAAACCATAGTTTATGGAGCCCTCGTTTAGGGCTAGAGGAGCCAAGGATTCTTTATTGAGTACCACAATGGCGCTCCTATAAAGACCCTTCACTTCACTTCCTCTAGCTTGGCTATTTTACAGTTATGCGTCGGAAGGGACGGGTTACACACTTTGACCATCTCGAGAATGTCCTCGATACCAGCAGGTTCAATCGGTATCCAGATGCGGGCTCTAGGTCTGCTAGGAATGTCTTGCACAGCGACAACCTCGAGCTTCGCACCTGGCCAAACTTCACCTAACCGGCTGACAGCAAGCTTGTAAAGGTCACAAGATCTCTGGTCGCCACAAACCATGAGTTTGACATGGCCTTGATGCCAACCCCCATCGCTTATGGAAGGAAGTGGTCCTGGAAGCTCTCTCAAAATGCTCAAAAAGCCACCCGAGAGCTTAACCTTGACCAACTGCCAACGATCAGCCGATATTGTGCCATCATCATCGCTCCTGTCAATGACCGCAACCACGACTTTACCCTTCGCACATGTACAGCAAATAAAACTTGGCTTATATCCTAATATTTACGCTGGTTATCGATCTTTTAAAAAACTTTTTTTAGCTCCCCTTTTTCAAAAATCAAAAATTCAAAAAATGGTTCCAAGTCAAACCATACTTTCCCAATTCATGTCCAAACCATAAGCAAATATATGTAGCTAAATATATTTTCCCTCTATAGTGCCACCCCTTGAAAAAAATTATAATTTCAAGCCAAAGATGTTTTTCTCAGCAAATACCAAAAGGTCTTAAAGATTCTACATTCAAAAAATCATACCCAACCCCCCTTCAAAAGCACAAACATTTAAAAAATGTGTTTTAAAGCAGAATCACTCACATCAAATTATTTCATTCAAACATGTTCAAAAATATTGATATTAAGTGTACCATTCTGTTTACAATATTCTGATAAATCATCTCCGAAATTCAAAATTCCAATATTTGTTCCCAATTGTTTCGGGGCTCTTCTAAATTTTTCCAGAGATTTGTTTCTTAAAATTGATTTTTAGTATGAAAAATTTACAAAAAATACTCCTCCAATACCCTTTTAAAAGAAACGAAAATCTAAAACTTGTTCTCAATCCAAAATCACTCATTGTATTTAAAACGCTTTTGTTTATAAAGTTGAATTCGGTTGACTTTAATATCTTGTTTTTGCTCTTGACACTTTGGAGACGCAACGTACTTTTAGTACTGAAAACGAAATAAGTTTAAGACACTTCCATTTTTGTGTCAAAATATTTAAGTACAAACAAATATTTTAATAAAAATAGTGATATTGATATTATATGAGAAAAGAAACCTTACATAAATATTTAACTATTTTATTAAATATTAGAAAAAATTAAAATATTTAAAAGGATTTTTTTTTTGTTTCAAAAGTATAAAATTTTATCTTAGATCTCTGATAGAGTGTGGAAGCTTTTTGAAAATGAAAACCACATCATACAAATTGCTGTGGCAACGAAAAGTCGGTTTAGAAACTAGATTTTATAAATTCCCACGTAAACTATAATTTGCAATGATTCAGAAATTAAAATTTTTATATTTTTTAAAAAAATGTGCTCATGACTTAACAAATGTCGTATTGGAAAAACCTTCAATTCCTTAAAAAGTGAAAACTAGAGAATATGCGGGGCTTACAGCTAATTGTTTTCAGAACACACCAAAAGGTGTTGGATTTATTTTGTCATAAATACTTCCCCAAAGTGAAATCCAATTTTGTAATACAAATTTTAAAGTGCCACAAAAGTATTATCTCAGATTAAGGAATCAATGACTAGTCCCAAAAATTCATTAACAATCCCTAAATACGTGCAGTTTAGAAGTTTAAATTTTTGGAAATCTATAGCATGTAAAAAAGAAATCGAATCGATATCGACATTTTTATTTTCTGATAAACTGAAAAACATAGCCTTGGTTTTTGAGCAGATTATTAATAAACAAGCAGTTCATGTCAGCTATTTTATTTGAACTAAAGCTATAAACAACATCGTCAGCAAATGCAGTCAATACACCTTCAAAAGTCAATCTAAACAAAGAATTCATGTAAATCAAAAAGAGAACTGGCCCTAGAACAGAACCCTGTGGGACTCATAATTTAATTGATTTAAATCTTCGAATTTATTACATCTTTGAATTTCACTCTTTTTTTTCTTTTTTTTTAGGTATGAAACTAGTCACAAATAAAAAATCAAAACCCTGCATTCTCAAACTTACTTAGCAGTATTTTGTGATCTAATCAACCATATTAAAAAATTATGAAATATTAATAAATAAAACAAATATTTGAGAGCAGAAACTTTGTGTTCAAAAATCTAACCAATTTTTTTAAGCCTTTTTCAAATACCTTACTCATAGACGGTAAAAATGAAATCGGCCTATAGTAGGATAAATCACTTGTAATATTTTTTTTAAAAAAAGGGGTACAACATTAGCATATTTAAGGGCAACCAACAATATTTTTACTAAAGAGGTGTGCCAAGACATCACTTAAGAAAGAAGTTACATTTTTTAAACAAAAATTGAAGTTGCAGTCGATATAGAAGAGTTTGATTTTTTCAAGGTGCCAATCATTTTTAAAATGTCAAGACTTTTTTAAGCTCAAACACAAAGCTAAGCCTTTGAAAAGTTCATCAGAAGCTCAAACACAAAACTAAGCCTTTAAGAAGGTTCATCAGAATTACAAACTGAACAACTTGGAGACACTTGAATATCATTTGCAATCGTTGAAAAGTATTCATTAAAAGCGTTTGCCATTCCATTTCTATCAGAGACAACACAACGTTTTCTACAGATTGATTGAATTTATTAGTCTAATTTCTAGTAATTATCATGATAATCACTGCAGAATGTTTTAAACTTTTTTTTCTTAACTTCATCTTATATCTTACTTAAAAAAAAGTATGAGTGATCCATGGCTTAAGACGTTTTTCAGGGTTTCTTTGAAGCAAATGCAGAAGAATTTTCAGATTAACATCTACATAGAGTACTTCAAAGAAACCCTTTACGCAAGAACTTTCTCCCATGATACAAATAGTTTTTAGTCCAACATTCGAAAAACAAGAATCGAAATTAATATTTTTTAGTCCTGCATCTACTAAAATTACAGTCATTGAATGATCAGTATTTCTAAATTCAAAAATACATTTTTCACAAGAGATCACTAAAGAACGAGCGAAGCGGCCGAATACATAATCAAAACATTTTCCGCATCTTGATTCTGGTAATTTCTGTGACAAAAGAAACAAGACCATGGGAGGCTAAAAGGTGAAAGTACGTTCCTATTTGCTCATTGTTTTCCAAAATATGTACATTAAAGTCTCCCATGATCAAAAGATTTTTTGACTTTTCAATTTCCATGAATGATTAAAAATTCTTACAAAAAGACTGTTAAGTTGAACATTATGTAGTCCATAGACTCAGAAAATGATGAATATTTGTTTAAAACTCATACTAAACCAACATCTTTGGAATGAAACATTTTGTCTGGCCTTCAAATTGTAGAGGTAAAATATACATTAATTAAGTTTTTGTTTATTTATATACATATTTTCAAAAAAAATAATTTTTAAGTCAATAGTATTAACGATATTTCAGAACGACTGAGTTTTAAGCTTTGTACTTAAAGCCTTATAAAAAAGCACCACTTAATGTTTTCAAATCGCTTTTTCCTATACATATTCTAGTTATTCGCACATAAAAAAAAGTTAAGTCCTTAAGCACATACAAAAAAAGTTAAGTCTTTAAGCCTTGTTCAAGGAACCTTTCTCTCTTAAATTTTGTACATTTGATACAATTTTCCTTTGACCTTTTTAATTGTGACTACAATTTTCACAGCAGTACAAATATTTTGTCTCTAAATTTTGAATTACCATTGATATGTTTACTTCTTTAATGCAGGAACATGAAGTGTCATTCAATAGTTGCTACCTTGTACAATACTGTTCACATATATCTTACATCTTGTAAGGTCATCAAATTTAACGTCACTGATAAATCTTTAGCCATCATAAGCAGCTGTCATAAGTTTTATGGAAATTTTAGCCCAGATATCAAATGAAATATCAAAGAACTTAAACACCAGTTAGTGCCGTGGTGTGCCATGTACTGTGCATGTACTCGTGTTTTTGCAATCACAGAGGTTACAGAAATTCCTACTTGATGCTGAACACATTGTAGATTGTACAAGTTGCCGCCTTGAATTCACATTGACCTGTCACAATGTGAATTATTGTCCTGACTATCAAATCACAAACCCATAATGTTGTCTTCCCATCTATAAATCCGAATGACCATAGAGTAGTCTTATGAGCAAACCTACCTTTCAGCGTCTCATTCCATCATCATTATTATCATCATCAAGGGGGCTGAACGGCACGCTTTGGCCATTAAGCTTACAACATCTCTCGCGGGACATCGGCATTGCCATCGCCATCGTCATAGCCATCGCATCGATACCACACAGATCAAAAATATTCCACGAACTAGCACTACTATCACACCTCCCATAGAGATCTCAGAGCTCAGACCCAGACTCAAACTCAAACTAAAGCTCAAGACATCATCAAACAAACGGCTAACATCGATTTTACTCATATTTTATTGGACCTTTTGTTTTAATTCATCTTTTGTTGTGTTCTGTATTTTTTATTTTTATAAATATTGTTTTTTAATAAAGTTGGTTTCAATAGGTAAACGTAAGGTAAAGGTAGGTAAGGTACCAACAAACCAAGGTAGCCGGTATGTAGTTAGCTAAAGTTGAAGTTGAAGTTGATGTGCGACTTGCGACTTGCGACTGCGACCCATGTTATTGAAAATCGCGCACTGACACAAAAACCACTCCTTACAAACGATGTTAAACTAATAAAATAAATTCGTGATTTTAGTTATTGGCATTGTGATGTTTTTCAAGAGTGGAGTGCCGATTGCCCATGTGGCCCATCATCTTCGGGAATCGCGAACGGAACTCGTACTCGCCTCGCAACAGTGTGCCCTCTTCTGGCCATCACTACTTTTTACCATATACACACCAGGCTAAAAGGTATACTACAGGTGAAGTGGTGGCTCTTCTCGAGCTGGGGCTTAAAGGTGCCTTAGGAGTCAATGTATGAATGGGGTGCCGGATGCCAACCACCATGACATCATAACTCACAACAATCGTTGATAGCTGCCAAGAAGCTAATAAGCTTCAACTCAGCTTCGACTACGACTACGACGAACGCCGAACGCCGACGATCGATTTGCCCTCGATTCGATGGAGAAGCGTTTTTATAAGCTGAGAGTCAAAGCAGAGACTATTCGCAATGCGCATTCAATTTGAGTTTTCATGAATTGGACAGAATTACTTTTTGTAGATGAATCGGCTTCATATTCTGTGTGTTTGGGGGCATCTCACAGTCGCTCGTAACCAACCAACAATGTCCGACTTGAGTCCTCCGGAGAAGGAATTGTGGTGCACGATTTCGGTCATAGTGTGTCGATAGACAATGCGATTCGATTGTGAATTGACGGTATGACGATAACGATGCGACTGCAACGGGCATAAGGTGGGTCATAGTATAGTAATTCCAATTGCATCTTCCTTGAGTAATGTTTTGAGAACACCTGTTCCGACCGCGACCGACCTTCCATTGAAATTTGTTAATTCTCCAAAGGTGCCATATTATCAGAAAACAAAACAATAATGTCTCTTGAGAGGAGAGAAATATCATGGGGTCAAGTTCATGAGATGATTTGAATACATTGTTTGATGATGATGAGTTCTTGAGCTTGAGTCTCAAATAAAATAATGGCTTATCCGGTCAAAATAGATAGAATTAGAATTTATCTTTTATACCAACTTTAATATGTCCAGTTCCAACGATGATGGGAAATATTATTTTCTCATAGAAGAATATTTTAAATTTAATGCAGATAAAGATCAATGTGGAATAGAAGCTTGTAAAATGATCAATTAGTGGTCTTTAAAATAAATTACTGTCGATATATCGAAGTCAGTCGAAGTCGATGTCGATGTCGTTAGATTATTATTATTATTGAAAATTAACATTTTAAAAGTATCTTGTGTCTTACATGACTAGGATTAACATTAATGAATCTCTTAATCAACATACTAAAAGGTACAAGTCATGATTGAGAGTGATGGGCTGTCGGTTATTTCTTGTTCTTTTTTACGATTTGAAATTCAAAAGGGTTATGTATGTTTGACAATAGTAGTTTAATGTTCCCTTGATAGTATGATAAAAATAGGACAAAGAAAACTTTCAAATAATGTCAAGCAAAAAATGTCACAAAATTGTCAAATCAGTCTAATTTTGCAAGTGTTGATTCGTCAAAGTCATTAAAGTTTACTTAAAGGTGTCCCAAAGAAATTTGAATTTAAATTACATTATAGGCTTCTTTTTTATTAGAACCTTAACCTTAGATACATAATTTAAATAACTAAATTATAGGTTGCCAAAACTATTACAAACAAATTTCGGCGCAACAGTCCGTTGAGAACTAGAGCCTGGTGATTAATAACTCTCAACCATTAATTTGCGCGAGTAATGTTGTCAGGGATGGAGGGGACCTGCAATTTTAGGAGGAATCCGAACCGCTAATTTGAGAAAGCACTTTTCGTGACAAGAATTACCCTTGGAGAATTTCTCAATTCCTTCTATCTTACAAGAGGATGGAATTTCTCAATTTCCTCACTCATGTGATCCCCAAGCTTGCGAAGCAAAGCAAAGAGTTGATTTAATTACCGATTGAATATCTTATATTTTGCAGATAAAATTATTGTTTTGTTGGAAAACACATTTTTCCATTAGGTGTTTGTTGAAATTCAAAGCCGGATTTAGTTTACCTCCCAAATATTTGACCTCTTAAGCTGTTTCTAGAAAATGACCATCATAAGTCCATTGCTTTTCATTGTCTTGAGTATCGCGCAAACACCATTATTTCGACTTTTCTGTATTAATTGTTAGTCCCCGTATTTTGCAGTGACACGATAAGCGATCAATCATTAGTTGCATATGTTCTGAATAATTTTTTCTGAAGCCAGTTTTAAGATCTGATTATTTTTCAATTCGATCCGCTTTTCAAGTCTCTCTACAAGATCTTACTTACTTACTTAAGGTGGCGCTACAGTCCGGGGCGGACCTGGGCCGCAACCGACATGCGTCTCCAGATAGCTCGGTCTTTAGCTAGCTGTCTCCAGTTTTGCACGCCAAGTTGGTTGAGGTCCTCTCCCACCTGGGTGCGCCACCTGAGTCGCGGTCTTCCTCTACTGCGCTGTCCCTCGGGATTGGATTGGAAGACTTTCCGGGCTAGAGCGTTGATGTCCATCCGCTCTACATGACCTAGCCATCTAAGCCGTTGAACTTTAATTCTGCTAACTAGGTCAGTGTCGCTGTACAGCCCGTTCAGTTCGTCGTTATATCTTCTCCTCCATTCTCCATCTATGCGTACGGGACCAAAAATAACCCGAAGAATTTTTCTCCCGAAGCAGCCTAAGACGCTCTCATCTTTCTTTGACAGGGTCTAGGCCTCAGCGCCATAAATGAGAGCCGGGATGATGAGTGTCTTATAGATGGTGATTTTACATGCTCGAGAGAGGACTTTACTTCTCAACTGCCTTCTATGTCCAAAGAAGCAGCGATTTGCAAGAGTTATTCTTCGTTTGATTTCAGCGCTGGTGTTGTGTCTGCATTAATAGCTGGGCCTAGGTAGACAAAGTCCTTAACTACCTCAAAGTTATAGCTGTCCATGGTGACGTTTTGTCCAAGACGTCGTCGTTCAGTGTCCTTTTTTGATGACAGCATATACTTGGTCTTGCCCTCATTGACCACTAAACCCATCTTCTTCGCTTCCGTCGCAATACTCAAAAACGCTCCACTGACATCACGCTTTGATCTTCTAATTATGTCAATATCATCTGCGTATCCGAGTAATTGGATGAATCTTTGGAAGATTGTGTCTCTAGTGTTGACGGTTGAGTTTTGCACATTTCTTTCCAGAACGATGTTGTAGAAGTCACATGACAGTGCATCGCCTTGTCTAAAACCTTTTTTGACATCAAATGCATCGGTAAGATCTTTTCCGACCTTGATAGAGCAGCGTGCATTCTCCATCGTCATTTTGCACAAACGGATAAGTTTGACAGGGATGACAAAACTAGACATTGCTCGGTAGAGCTCTTCCCTATAGATGCTGTCATACGCGGCTTTAAAATCGATAAAGAGATGGTGGGTATCGATTTGAAGCTCCTGGATTTTTCCCAAGATCTGCCGTAGTGTGAATATTTGGTCGATAGTGGACTTTCCTGGTCTGAAGCCACACTGATAAGGACCAATCAGGTTGTTGACGAATGGCTTCAGAAGTTCACATAATACGGCAGGGAGGATCTTATACGCAATGTAACGGAGACTGATGCCTCTGTAGTTGGCGCAGTTTAGAGGGTCTCCTTTCTTATGTATCGGGCACACTAAGCTGAGATTCCACTCATCGGGCATGCTTTCTTCCGACCATATTTTGCAGATGAGTTGGTGCATGCTCCGTCATCACCTGCTGCTTTGAATAGTTTGGCAGTGATGCCGTCAGCTCCAGCAGCTTTGTTTGACTTAAGTTTAGATATACATAGCTTTCTTCACTTCGTCAAGGTCGGGTAGGCGGAATTGTTGATCTGCTTCGACGAGGTTGAGTGGTTCTATCTCCCTTACAGCGGAATTCGGTTCGTCATTGCCGTTATATAATTTGGAGAAGTGATCTTTCCATATTCTCAGCATGGACTGCGGTTCAACTAAGATGTTCCCCTGATCGTCTTTACAGGCTTCGGTTCGTGTCTGGTACCCTTGGGAGGTTTTTTTTTACCTTTTGGTAAAAGTTACGAACCTCATTCCTGTTGTGATATCCCTCTATCTCCTCGATTGCGCGCTTCTCATGCTCCCTCTACAAGATCGGCACAGAATCTTTTCGCTATTACATTCATTAAGAAATTCCTCTGTAATTTTCCACAATGTCCTTTTTGTGAATAGGAAATATTAAAGACTTTTTAAAAAAAGAGTGGATTTCAGCTGTGAAGAAAATATTGAACAGATTTTGAAGATTGCTAAAGATTGTAGGAGTAGCATTTTTAAAAACTCATATGGAATCCCGTCTTCACCTGGAGCTTTTCCATCCTTCGGATTTAGGATCACTATCTTCTATTGATATATTAGCTTCTAATGTGTCATCAACAGTGAATGGTTCAGCGGAGGAAAACATTAAATTAGAATTGTTGGAAAGAAGGAGCCTGAATTGAGCAGAAAGATCTTCAGCAGATACGCCTACGCCTATTTTATATTTCATCCCATTGATCTCCCTCTCGATTTTCCAGAAATCTTGTTTGACCCAATTGCTTGTAGATTTTCAAATTCAATTTTCTTTTGAAGAAAAACGTTTTTGTAATATTTGATGTACCAAATTTTTAGTCCATGATTGTTAGAAATTCGCATGGCTCGTAGAAGAGCATAAGATTTTGTCCTTTCTTTCCAGCCTTCTAAATATTCTGTAAGCTGATTTGAAAGTGTTTCTGTGGGTTCTGTTATCAATTCGTTTTTAGAAAAGAAGTCGTCCAAATTACGATGAAAAGAAACTTTTGGTTCATTTTTCCAAGAAAGACGAATTAGTATTTGAAGATTTATTTCTTTTGGTGAAGATTCACATAAGAATTCTATACAACAATACGCATGTGATCTGAAATGTTTTTACACTCAACTTCAAATTTATTTACTTGGTGGCGCTTCATTTTTGTGTGAACTAGATCTTCACTTAGCAAAATTCTCCATTCAGCTTGGTCGCCGTAACTTTTTTTTTGAAATCAAAAGGCTCGGTTTAATTGTTTCCAAAATTTAAGGAGCAGCGCAAATTCTTCATGCTAATTCTGCACAAACGGTCGAAAAATCGATGAAGTAAAGGTAGAAGTCGATTTGATGTGATGTTTTCGGGTGTTTTATTTCAAAGGATCTGTCGTTATATGAATATTGCCTGTGGACTATCCTGAACATAAACATCAGTGATAAGAATCTATCAGATTGTTGACGATGGGCCTTATATGTTCACATATTACGGCAGAGAAAATTTTGTAAGCGATGATTCCTCTAAAGCTGGTGGAGTTTATAGGGTCTCTTTTTTCAGTATCAGACAAAAAATGTCACAAACTGCTTTGAAAAGCTCAGCATTCAAGCCATCTATATCAGCTGCTTTGTCAGACTTCAGATTAGGTACGGTAATCTTTACTTCGTCTAAGTCGAAAAACGAGATTGTTATGGCTTTCCTCTTCTATATTAAACGGATCGTCCTGGCTGATGGCAAAATTTGGTTTGTCGTCCCGGTTAGACAGTCTGCAGAAGTGGTCCTTCTATAGCCTTAGCATTGACTGCGGTTCTACTATGACGATTGTACTTTCGTCTTTGTAGCCTTCTGTTCGAGGTTTATTACTTGTGAATGTCGTTTCAACTGCTCATACAACTTTCGAGGTTCATTTCTACATTTGAACCTTTCAACGCTTCTCATGCTCATTCTTTTTTCTTCTGAAAAGTCGTTGTTCCTCGCTTTTTTCCTGCGTACGGAGCTTGTGAGCAACTCTTGTCCTTCTATGTAGCTCCGGTTTACGTGCCTGTTTTTTCGCTGTATTTGCCTGCCGATATTCCTCATCAAACCATCAGGGATTGATTCCATTTAGGGATTTCCTCTGATTCCTTTCAGATGAAAGGAGAGTTACCCCATTCTCGGTTACAACCACCTACAACTTTCCGCTGGCATTGAAACCAGTTGATTTACAAGTAAGAGAAGGAGTTAGTTAACAGTGGTGGGTTTTTTAAACGCTTAGTCCTTTTGAATGCACTCACCTGTCTACCATTTGATCATCGATGGTCACTAATCCAATTATTAAAAACTCGCTTAAGGGCACTTTTATCTATAAAAATCATTAGTTTTACGGGCCTTAAAACATAAAAGTAAAAATTTTAAACTTGAAAAATAGGACCACAATACCTTACAATACCTTATGGAATGTTAATTCCATAAGATAAAGGGGAAAGACATTGTTCAAAATCTCAGAAAGGATAACACAATGTGTTATATTGTCATATACAAAAATGAAGCTTCCAGAAATTGAGCCAGAATTTTGTTTTTGTAAGAAATTAGAAGAAGAAGATGATGGTTTTAAAAAAGTAAGCAAAAAATGTTGAAAATGCTTCCAGATACGAATGGAGAAAAAGCCAGAAACCAAATTCGAAATATGTAAACATTTTGAATTCTTACTAAGAAGACGTCACGCAACCGCATTGTTTTTACAATAATGTTTTCTTATAATATGATTCTTTTTATTCAACAATATACAAAAACTACATTTTTGCCTCTTTTTGAAACTATTTCGTTTGGTCTGCTTATCGTTTTCGAAAATGGAACAAACATTTTAGAAAATTCACTGGAAGAAAGCCAGAAAATAAAAAAATTCCAGACATATTTTATACTGTTTCTTTGAAAAAGTAGTCCGAATTTTATAAAAAGAATTGCAATTTCCAGGAACCCATAAATTATGTGACATAACTTCAAATTTAATAAACGCCTCTGTTTTATGAAATGAAGTGTTCAATCATGATTTCGGGATATGAAAGAAATATATTTACAATGAGTTGAAATTGTTATTCGGAATTTACTTTTTCAAGATAGAATTAATTCTTTTGATAATTTCTTGAAAGAATAACTGTACGGGGAGGTTGGGTCTGCAACCAGAACCCTTTGGAGGTCCTGTAAGTAATATGAAAGCTATGACTTCTTTTTCTAGCAAATCGACATTTAACTATGAATACCTCCTATGTCGCATTTTGCTAATTTTACAGGAGACACAAAAAACTGAATATATTCTTAAAACAAAATCGTATCGGAATGAAATTTGACAGAGATAGTGATATATATAAAAAAAATTAAGCTGATAAGAGGAATTCATTTATGGATTTAAAATGATAATGCTCATAGCAATAGAAAACGGAAACTTAAAAAAATAATAAATACAATTTTTTATAACAAAAAAAAATAAATAAAAATATTAAATCATTAGAAAATATCACAAACTTTTCTATTCTTTACATTAAATTAAGCAAAAACGAATAACTTATTATTTAAATGACAAGTTGTCATACAAATGTCTACAGTCTTCATGTAAGAACCCTTTAAGTTCTTGCAGATGATTCCATTTCTTCTTTGGAATAGCACTTTGGCTTGAATTTAAGGCCTTAAACTCGTAGTCTTCATCCAAATTGTTTTTAACACGAATTGGTAAATCCTGCCAATCATTTTCGAAATTGAGCTTTCATTTTATTGTTCCATGGTCATGTGAAATTGCTTTGATGTCGGTTACTTCTGGGTCACCTTGCTTTTCACCAGGTCGAATAGATGGATAAACAATGTTTTCGGTAAAGTCTTTGAAGAAAGTATAGTTAAGCGAAGGGACTCCGTAGGGATTTTTTTTCTGGCGTCTTTAGAAATCTTAATGTAATCTGATGGCAAATGTATGGTCGTGTTCTTTAATTTTCTTTCAATACACTGTGAACTGAGTCACACTCCATTTGAGTGTGACCTTTATTCAAATATTTCTGCGTAATTTTGACGCTAATTTTTTTGTTTAATGTAGAAGCTCATTCGAAATAATAGCATTACGATTTTGGTAAGTGCAACCGTCCGAATAAATTATTATGGGATTTTTTGAAGCAGTAATGGAATGAAACAGGATGCAACTAAATCAGTATCGATTTATGTGAATTTCATGCTATCAAATACTTCTCGAATTTTTTTTATTGAGAGAGAATCAACCTTGTATAAACTGCAATGCTCTTTATAGAAATCAAACAAACTTTGTTAGGATACAAACTGTGGCTCAAGAAAAAGCTTCGATGAATCTTTTCTAGAGTAATGTGATGGGAGCTTTGGTAACTGTTCCAAGAAATTCTTCAAAAAATAATGTTTGTTATTTCTTTCAGAGTTATCATTACTATCATAATATTTCTTGTAAACTCTAGAAGCACGCATCGAAAAAGAACTTTTTTTTACCCAAAAGTGAATGGTATGATCTCCAATGCAAATTGTGTTCATAAACATTTGTCGACAAATTTGCAATTTTGTACCTGAAAGGGTTTATTTGTGAAAAATGTCATTTGGATTAATAGTTATAAATAAATGTTGCTTCCTTTTTCATTTGAGGGTAAAAAATAAAAAAAAAAACTTTGAGACCTTCTTGAGTGCTCTGCAAAAATCTGCCTTCTTGAAACTTATACTATATGCATTATTATACTCTGTATGATCTGGTGTTCATGCACTTCAACCACTGATCCCACAGCAAGACACGACTCGTCAGTCATTTCGTTGTGGCTAGGAGTTGTGGTGGCTGGCTCAATAAACATTTCATTGGTACTAGAAAAGATGCTTTAAACCGGTTCAATAGTCATTTTGATGGTCCTGGGAAAGATAGAAGCCGTTTGAGCCCGTGCAATTTCGAGGCATTTCTTCGCTCGAGAGCACATTTTGCTTTTAAATATTAAATTAAAAGAGCATTCTTAATCTATAAATTAATTAACCTACCAAGAAGGGTCTATTAAAACCTTAATTTATGGTACGACGAGTCATTAACTTATTTAAGAACTGAAATAAAAAAATGAAAATTTCAGTACAAATCCGTTGATAGGAGATGTTATGGTACCAGTTGTAACAAACAGAATACCTCCTATCATACTTTGCACAAGTTCTGTGAGTTTAATTGTTTATAATTGTAATAAAATCAAAAAACTTTAAAACTATGGTACTACAAAAACACTAATTTCTTAAAAAAAAACAGAAAAAACTAAACAAATACTTACATTACATAAAATATGAAGAAAAAACTTCTTGTGGGTCCTTGTGCCAGCAAAACAATGCTGGAGACATAATGAATGCGTTCAGCGATGCAGACGGTAATTCTTAACAAAACTACATCAAACAGTGATTTTCACAAAAAATGTTTGTTTGGAGGTAGTCATAGTTAACCCTCGCAATGTTGTTTTGCAAGTGGTTTCTTAATTTTAAGGTCCATACCAATAAAGCGTAAGAAAATTATGGTCTTATCAATTCTTCTATCCGCACGATGCCATACTCTTCATGCATTTTTTATTGGTTAACACGTAAGGAAGAGTGATTTTGACCAATGATGTGTCTTTTATTTCATAAGAATTTCTAGAGAGTAATTGTCAAAACGACTCCCAACAATTGACTATCAACTTAGCCGATTCAACAACAGTTCTTATTTCAAACGTTTATTGTTAAAGATTTATGTTATTTCTGTAGTAGGATTGCAAACATTTCTTTAAGGATTTATGAAGTATTTGTCAATTTCTGAACAATTCTGTTGTACCGTTGACTGGGGATGACATGAGAGTCCATCACTCAAGTGATACTTAATTTATAGGAATAAGAAAAAAACAACTTGCATGTCCCACAAAAAACAGGTTAAACATGAGAATAAGGAAGCACGACTTTAAAAACCCACGATATAGCTACTGGTTCTTTTAATAGTTAAAGGTAGACTTAAATATTTGTCCAGTTATTCATATTTCTCCCTGGTTCAATACCTTCACAAAAAAGCTTACATTGATTTAAATGGGCTTGTGTTTCCAATTAACTAGTTTTTGAGCTCCCTATTTTTCGGTCATAAACCAGAAAACCTAAAAATTAAACAATAAAAATAAGAAATTAAAATAATAATTCTTATTCAGCCCCGAAGGTATATCAGACTAAATCTACATTTTTTCAAGATGAATTTTCTCCATAAAACTGGGCGTATTTTTTATAGCGCATCATTATTAAAAATTTAAGATTTTTTTCTTTAGTTTTGAAAATCTTCCTCTTCATCATAAGCAATATGGATTAATGTTAATTTACATAACTTTATTCAGAACCATTGTTCATAAACATAGAAAAAATGCTGAGAGCTGTGAGTCTGAAGTCTAAGTGTGGATATAGTGGATTCCAATTCCAATTCCAAGTCCAATTTAGAAATCGAAATAATTAAAATTCAAAAGGTGAAAACAATATAACACAGAGCTCTAGCTAATGTTTATTAATAGACATTACGTTTGACCCGTTGCTGCTATTGCTGCTGCTGCTGGTGCTGCTTCTGAGCTGGTGGTGGATAAAGTTGGGTGCTAATCGAAACCCCTTTAGCGACTTGAATGTATATTGTATAGCATCATAAATAAATAATTGTTTTATTTTTTGTGTTCTTTACCACAATAATGCATTGGACTAAAACCAAGTTAGTGTTCTGAGATGTTAGTTCGTTGGTTTGGTATTAGGAAACTAGATACTTAGCCGCTCAGTGGGATAGAAATACCTTAGTCATAAGGCGCTTTTGTTTTCATCTCGAACTTCAAATTCAAGAAGTTTTTAGTTTATGAGATCTCTCTAGGAAATGGTTCATTTTACATTAGGTAGGTATTAATATCGGTATCGGTACCGTGAAACTTTGACTTTTGGAAAATATTGATGGTGCTTTGTTCCGCTGTATATATACGAGTAAAATATGATATGTGTTGTTCTTCTGTTCTTATAATCAACATAAGAAATTAATTAAAATGAAATTAATTTAGGCGTTTTAGTGTTGGTTTTATAACCTCTTATGTTTTATCTGTTTTTCTTAAATCTTATCCGATGCAAGATCAGGAAATGATATTTTTATGTTAATCAAAACGCAGTATTGAGTTTAATATTGACAAAATGGTGAAATTTTAATTGATTTATGACCTAATGGTTTTTAAGAGGTGAAAATATGTGATTCTTTTTTTGATTTATTATAAATTTCGAATATAGAACGACCTATTTCTCATCATATGGTTCTTCCAAAGGGACAAAATTATTTAAATATTGCTTTTATATGTGACACTCTACGGATGGTCTTGCAGAACAAAATTTGATCTTTATTTCGATCTAGAGCCTGACTTCGTTTTTTATTTGACCATTTTATAAAAAAAAACGTATCATTTTAAGTGGAAAAAGAGGCTGGGATGCGATCCACACTGATAACTTCCCATCCCGTCTGTCGATTTGTCTTGCTTAACAATTTGTCTATATGTACTCGTATCAATTTTTACCAAATTTTCGTAATATTTTTTGTAGATTTTACTTTTTATGAAAAAGGGGACTGTTGAATTTTTATATAAAAATTACTGAATATGGAAAACAATATTTTCTGTGATATAAAATAAGTTTGAATCCATAATATTTTTAATTTTTGAAAAGCTATTTGAGTCGAAAATCGATTTTTACCAACTTTTATTATTTCTTTTTTAGGTTTTTATTTTTTATAAAAAAAATGTTAATTCGATTTTTCTCAAAATTTTATCAGATGTCAAAAACATTATTCTTTGTTGCACAAAATTGTTTTGGAGATGAAATCATATTTTAGTCGTAAAATTTCGGAGGTGACAAATTTTTGTTTTCAGTTTTTTTGATGAAAAAAAAACCGTTAAATGGATTTTTTCAAAAAATATACTTCTTTGATTTCAGCGAACAATATATTATATAAAATTTAATTCAAGTCTCTAGCGTTTTTGGTTCGTGTTAAGCTTCAGCTCATCTTCAATTCAATAAAAAACAAAAAGTCAGCAGGTGTCGATGGTATATACAACGTTGTACTAAAACATTAACCGATGGAAACAATTGATATTTACACAACACTCTTAAACAATGCACGGAATAATGCATATTATCCAGTGCATTTTAAGAACGCTGTGGTTCATCCTCTTCCGAAAAAGGGAAAAGACGACTCCAACCCCTTGAATCTTCGGTCGATAAGTCTTCTTTAGAGCATCAGCAAGATTTTTTGGAAAATCATTTAAAAGGCCCTGACTAAGTGTTCTGCGGACAACAAAATAATTCCGGATAAATAGTTCGGGTTCAAGGCGGGCCATGACACAATTTATGCCGCGTCTAAAGTCGTTTCTGATATCCAATGGAATAAATCAAAAGAACAATGCACAGGGGCTGTTATGGTTGATTTGGAAAAGGCCTTTGGATCTTTACCTAAAACTGAGCAGGCTTGGCATAAGCAAGACATTGTTGTATATACTTTATGATAGGCTTAACGGTAGAAAGTTTGTTATCAAAAGTGGCAATGTAACTTCTACACAAACATTCTTAATTAAAAATGGTCTTCAACAGTGAGCGGTGAATTCGCTGATTCTCTTCAGCATTTACACCAGCGATCTGATAGGTAGTCTTGCAAAGACAATTGCGTACGCGGACGATATAATTGGGTACAGAACGGCCCGAAAGGTTGAGGTTATTAGAATTCTCTTGCAGCGTGATTTCGACAAGATTCAGCGATATTGCGACGACTGGAAACTGAAAATAAATGTCCAGAAGTCAGAGACAATTCTGTTCCGGACTCCGTTGGCTAGGGCCACGAGGGATACGTGCAAGAATTGGCGCAAGATGGTCATCGTTGATCTTCATGGGCAGCCATTAACGAGCAAAAGTGTTGTGAAGTACCTCGGTATCTGGTT